>NC_038249.2:5466312-5470610 GCF_000004515.6 Glycine max | reverse complement strand
ACCACGGAAGCTCTCGGCAAATTGAAACGGCCATAACTTTTTACTCGAATGTATGATCGACGCCCATGATATATCGAGACGCTCAAAATTGAACAACGGAAGCTCTCAAGAAATTCTAATGGCTATAAATTTTCACTCGGATGTCCGATTTTTGTCTATCATAAATCGAGACCCTCGAAATTGACCACGGAAGCTCTGGACAAATTCAAACGGCCATAACTTTTAACTCGAATGTATGATCGACGCCCATGATATATCGAGACGCTCAAAATTGAACAACGGAAGCTCTTGAGAAACTCAAATGACTATAACTTTTCACTCGGATGTCTGATTCACGTGCATCATATATCGAGACCCTTGAAATTGACCACGGAAGCTCTCGGCAAATTCAAACGGCCATAACGTTTAACTCGAATGTATGATCGATGCCCATGATATATCGAGACGCTCAAAATTGAACAACAGAAGCTCTCGAGAAATTCAAATTGCTATAACTTTTCTCTCGGATGTCTGATTCACGTGCATCATATATCGAGACCCTTGAAATTGACCATTGATGCTCTCGACAAATTCAAACGGCCATAACTTTTGACTCGAATGTATGATCGACGCCCATGATATATCGAGACGCTCAAAATTGAACAATGGAATCTCTTGAGAAATTCAAATGGCTATAACTTTCCACTCGGATGTCTGATTCACGTGCATCATATATCGAGACCCTTGATATTGACCAAGGAAGCTCTCGACAAATTCAAACGGCCATAACTTTTGACTCGAATGTATGATCGACACCCATGATTGATTGAGACGCTCAAAATTGAACAACGGAAGCTCTCGAGAAATTCTAATGGCTATAACTTTTCACTCGGATGTCTGATTCATTAGCATCATATATCGAGACCCTTGAAATTGACCACGGAAGCTCTAGACAAATTCAAACGGCCATAACTTTTGACTCGAATGTATGATCAATGCCCAAGATATATCGAGACGCTCAAAATTGAACAACAGAAGCTCTCGAGAAATTCAAATGGCTATAACTTTTCTCTAGGATGTCGGATTCACGTGCATCATATATCGAGACCCTTGAAATTGACCATTGAAGCTCTCGACAAATTCAAAAGGCCATAACTTTTGACTCGAATGTATGATCGACGCCCATGATATATCGAGACGCTCAAAATTGAATAACGGAAGGTCTCGAGAAATTCTAATGGCCATAACGTTTCACTCGAATGTCCGATTCACGTGCATCATATATCGAGACCCTTGAAATTGACCACGGAAGCTCTCGGCAAATTCAAACGGCCATAACTTTTGACTCGAATGAATGATCGACGCCCATGATATATCGAGACGCTCAAAATTGAACAACGAAAGCTCGCAAGAAATTCTAATGGCTATAACTTTTCACTCGGATGTTCGATTCACGTGCATCATAAATCGAGACACTCGAAATTGACCACGGAAGCTCTTGACAAATTCAAACGGCCATAACTTTTAACTCGAATGTATGATCGACGCCCATGATATATCGAGACGCTCAAAATTGAATAACGGAAGCTCTCGAGAAATTCTAATGGCTATAACGTTTCACTCGAATGTCCGATTCACGTGCATCATATATCGAGACCCTTGAAATTGACCACGGAAGCTCTCGGCAAATTGAAACGGCCATAACTTTTGAATCGAATGGATGATCAATGCCCATGATATATCGAGACGTTGAAAATTGAACAACGAAATCTCTCGAGAAATTCAAATGGCTATAACTTTTAACTCGGATGTCCGATTCACATGCATCATATTTTGAGACCCTCAAAACTGAACACGCAAGCCCTCGACAAATTGAAACGGCCATAACTTTTGACTCAAATGTATGATCGACGCCCATGATATATCGAGACGCTCAAAATTGAACAACGGAAGCTCTCGAGAAATTCTAATGGCTATAACATTTCACTCAGATGTCCGATTCACGTGCATCATTAATCGAGACCCTCGAAATTGACCACGGAAGCTCTCAGCAAATTCAAACGGCCATAACTTTTGACTCGAATGTATGATCGACGCCCATGATATATCGAGACGCTCAAAAGTGAACAACGGAAGCTCTCGAGAAATTCAAATGGCTTAACTTTTCACTCGGATGTCTGATTCACGTGCATCATATATCGAGACCATTGAAATTGACCACGAAAGCTCTTGGCAAATTCAAACGGCCATAACTTTTGACTCGAAATGTATGATCGACGCCAATGATATATCGAGACGCTCAAAATTGAACAACGGAAGCTGTCGAGAAATTCAATTGGCTATAACTTATATCTCAGATGTCTGATTCACGTGCATCATATATCGAGACCCTCGAAATTGAACACGAAAGCTCTCGACAAATATAAACGGCCATAACTTTTGACTCGAATGTATGATCGACGCCCATGATATATCGAGATGCTAAAAATTGAACAATGGAAGCTCTCGAGAAATTCAAATGGCTAAAACTTTTCACTCGGATGTCCGATTCACGTGCATCATATATCGAGACCCTTCAAATTGACCACGGAAGCTCTCGGCGAATTCAAACGACAATAACTTTTGACTCGAATGTATGATCGACGCCCATGATATATCCAGACGCTCAAAATTGAACAACAGAAGCTCTCAAGAAATTCTAATGGCTATAACTTTTCACTGGGATGTCCGATTCACGTGCATCATATATTGAGACCCTCTTAATTGAACACGGAAACTCTCGACAAATTCAAACGGCCATAACTTTTGAATCGAATGGATGATCAATGCCCATGATATATCGAGACGTTGAAAATTGAACAACGAAATCTCTCGAGAAATTCAAATGGCTATAACTTTTAACTCGGATGTCCGATTCACATGCATCATATTTTGAGACCCTCAAAACTGAACACGCAAGCCCTCGACAAATTGAAACGGCCATAACTTTTGACTCAAATGTATGATCGACGCCCATGATATATCGAGACGCTCAAAATTGAACAACGGAAGCTCTCGAGAAATTCTAATGGCTATAACATTTCACTCAGATGTCCGATTCACGTGCATCATTAATCGAGACCCTCGAAATTGACCACGGAAGCTCTCAGCAAATTCAAACGGCCATAACTTTTGACTCGAATGTATGATCGACGCCCATGATATATCGAGACGCTCAAAAGTGAACAACGGAAGCTCTCGAGAAATTCAAATGGCTAAACTTTCACTCGGATGTCTGATTCACGTGCATCATATATCGAGGCCCTTGAAATGTACCACGGAAGCTCTCAACAAATTCAAACGGCCATAACTTTTGACTCGAATGTATGATCGACGCCCATGGTGGATTGAGACGCTCAAAATTGAACAACGGAAGCTCTTGAGAAATTCAAATGGCTATAACTTTTCACTCGGATGTCTGATTCACGTGCATCATATATCGAGACCCTTGAAATTGACCACGGAAGCTCTCGACAAATTCAAACGGCCATAACTTTTGACTCGAATGTATGATCGACGCCCATGATAAATCGAGAAGCTCAAAATGAACAACGGAAGCTCTTGAGAAATTCAAATGGCTATAACTTTTCACTCGGATGTCTGATTCACGTGCATCATATATCGAGACCCTTGAAATTGACCACGGAAGCTCTCGACAAATTCAAACGGCCATAACTTTTGACTCGAATGTATGATCGACGCCCATGGTAGATTGAGACGCTCAAAATTGAACAACGGAAGCTCTTGAGAAATTCAAATGGCTATAACTTTTCACTCGGATGTCTCATTCACGTGCATCATATATCGAGACCCTCGAAATTGACACCGGAAGCTATCGACAAATTCAAACGGCCATAACTTTTGACTCGAATGTATGATCGACACCCATGATATATCGAGACACTCAAAATTGACCAACAGAAGCTCTCGAGAAATTCAAATGGCTATAACTTTTCACTCGGATGTCTGATTCACGTGCATCATATATCGAGACCCTTGAAATTGACCACGGAAGCTCTCGGCAAATTCAAACGGCCATAACTTTTGACTCGAATGTATGATCGACGCCCATGATATATCGAGATGCTCAAAATTGAATAACGGAAGCTCTCGAGAAATTCTAATGGCTATAACGTTTCACTCGAATGTCCGATTCACGTGCATCATATATCGAGACCCTTGAAATTGACCACGGAAGCTCTCGGCAAATTGAAACGGCCATAACTTTTGACTCGAATGTATGATCGACGCCCATGATATATCGAGACGCTCAAAATTGA
>NC_038249.2:5462496-5464629 GCF_000004515.6 Glycine max | reverse complement strand
GGCTATATTTATACGGGACGGTCGGGATAGGGCATTGCATCATATATCGAGACCCTTGAAATTGACCACGGAAGCTCTCGGCAAATTCAAACGGCCATAACGTTTGACTCGATTGTATAATCGATGCCCATGATATATCGAGACGCAAAAAATTGAACAAAAGAAGCTCTGGAGAAATTCAAATGGCTAAAACATTTCTCTCGGATGTCTGATTCACGTGCATCATATATCGAGACACTTGAAATTGACCATTGAAGCTCTCGACAAATTCAAACGGCCATAACTTTTGACTCGAATGTATGATCGACGCCCATGATATATCGAGACGCACAAAATTGAATAATGTAAGCTCTCGAGAAATTCTAATGGCCATAACTTTTCACTCGAATGTCCGATTCACGTGCAACATATATCGAGACACTTGAAATTGACCACGGAAGCTCTCGGCAAATTCAAATGGCCATAAATTTTGACTCGAATGTATGATCGACGCCCATGATATATCGAGACGCTCAAAATTGAACAACGAAAGCTCTCAAGAAATTCTAATGGCTATAACTTTTCACTCGGATGTCCGATTCACGTGCATCATAAATCGAGACCCTCGAAATTGATCACGGAAGCTCTGGACAAATTCAAACGGCCATAACTTTTAACTCGAATGTATGATCGACGCCCACGATATATCGAGACGCTAAAAATTGAAAAACGGAAGCTCTTGAGAAATTCAAATGCCTATAACTTTTCACTCGGATGTCTGATTCACGTGCATCATATATCGAGACCCTAGAAATTGAACAGCGAAGCTCTTAACAAATTCAAACGGCCATAACTTTTGACTCGAATGTATGATCGACGCCCATGATATATCGAGACGCTCAAAATTGAATAATGGAAGCTCTCGATAAATTCTAATGGCCATAACTTTTCATTCGAATGTCCGATTCACGTGCATCATATATCGAGACCCTTGAAATTGACCACGGAAGCTCTTGGCAAATTCAAACGGCCATAACTTTTGACTCGAATGTATGATCGACGCCCATGATATATCGAGACGCTCAAAATTGAACAACGAAAGCTCTCAAGAAATTCTAATGGCTATAACTTTTCACTCGGATGTCCGATTCACGTGCATGATAAATCGAGACCCTCGAAATTGACCACGGAAGCTCTGGACAAATTCAAACGGCCATAACTTTTAACTCGAATGTATGATCGACGCCCATGATATATCGAGACGCTCAAAATTGAACAACGGAAGCTCTTGAAAATTCAAATGGCTATAACTTTTCACTCGGATGTCTGATTCACCGTGCATGATATATCGAGACCCTTGAAATTGATCACGGAAGCTCTCGACAAATTCAAACGGCCATAACTTTTCACTCGAATGTCCGATTCACGTGCAACATATATCGAGACACTTGAAATTGACCACGGAAGCTCTCGGCAAATTCAAATGGCCATAAATTTTGACTCGAATGTATGATCGACGCCCATGATATATCGAGACGCTCAAAATTGAACAACGAAAGCTCTCAAGAAATTCTAATGGCTATAACTTTTCACTCGGATGTCCGATTCACGTGCATCATAAATCGAGACCCTCGAAATTGATCACGGAAGCTCTGGACAAATTCAAACGGCCATAACTTTTAACTCGAATGTATGATCGACGCCCACGATATATCGAGACGCTAAAAATTGAAAAACGGAAGCTCTTGAGAAATTCAAATGCCTATAACTTTTCACTCGGATGTCTGATTCACGTGCATCATATATCGAGACCCTAGAAATTGAACAGCGAAGCTCTTAACAAATTCAAACGGCCATAACTTTTGACTCGAATGTATGATCGACGCCCATGATATATCGAGACGCTCAAAATTGAATAATGGAAGCTCTCGATAAATTCTAATGGCCATAACTTTTCACTCGAATGTCCGATTCACGTGCATCATATATCGAGACCCTTGAAATTGACCACGGAAGCTCTTGGCAAATTCAAACGGCCATAACTTTTGACTCGAATGTATGATCGACGCCCATGATATATCGAGACGCTCAAAATTGAACAACGAAAGCTCTCAAGAAATTCTAATGGCTATACTTTTTCACTCGGATGTCCGA
>NC_038249.2:5460997-5461802 GCF_000004515.6 Glycine max | reverse complement strand
AAATTCAAATGGCCATACTTTTCACTCGGATGTCTGATTCACGTGCATTATATATCGAGACCCTAGAAATTGACCATGGAAGCTCTCGACAAATTCAAACGGCCATAACTTTTGACTCGAATGTATGATCGACGCCCATGATGGATTGAGACGCTCAAAATTGAACAACGGAAGCCCTCGAGAAATTAAAATTTGTATAACTTTTCATTCGGATGTCCGATTCACGTCCATCATATATCGACACCCTAGAAATTGCACACCGAAGCTCTTAACAAATTCAAACGGCCATAACGTTTGACTCGAATGTATGATCGACGCCCATGATATATCGAGACGCTCAAAATTGAATAACGGAAGCTCTCGAGAAATTCTAATGGCCATAACTTTTGACTCGAATGTATGATCGACGCCCATGATGGATTAAGACGCTCAAAATTGAACAACGGAAGCCCTCGAGAAATACAAATTTGTATAACTTTTCATTCGGATGTCCGATTCACGTGCATCATATATCGAGACCCTTGAAATTGACTACCGAAGCTCTCGGCAAATTCAAACGGCCATAACTTTTGACTCGAATGTATGATCGACGCGCATGATATATCGAGATGCTCAAAATTGAACAACGGAAGCTTTGGAGAAATTCTAATGGCTACATTTTTTCACTCGAATGTCCAATTCACGTGCATCATATATTCAGATCCTTGAAATTGACCACGGAAGCTCTCGGCAAATTCAAACGGCCATAACGTTTGACTCGAATGTATGATCGATGCCCATGATATATCGAGACGCTCAAAATTGA
>NC_038249.2:5459614-5460600 GCF_000004515.6 Glycine max | reverse complement strand
TATAACTTTTCTCTCGGATGTCTGATTCAAGTGCATCATATATCGAGACCCTTGAAATTGACCTTTGAAGCTCTCGACAAATTCAAACGGCCATAACTTTTGACTCGAATGTATGATCGACGCCCATGATATATCGAGACGCTCAAAATTGAATAACGGAAGCTCTCGGGAAATTCAAATGGCCATAACTTTTCACTCGAATGTCCGATTCACGTGCATCATATATCAAGACCCTTGAAATTGACCACGGAAGCTCTCGGCAAATTCAAACGGCCATAACTTTTGATTCGAATGTATGATCGACGCCCATGATATATCGAGACACTCAAAATTGAATAACGGGAGCTCTCGATTAATTCTAATGGCCATAACTTTTCACTCGAATGTCTGATTAACGTGCATCATAAATCGAGACCCACGAAATTGACCACGGAAGCTCTGGACAAATTCAAACGGCCATAACTTTTAACTCGAATGTATGATCGACGCCCATTATATATCAAGACGCTCAAAATTTAACAACGGAAGCTCTTGAGAAATTCAAATGGCTATAACTTTTCACTCGGATGTCTGATTCACGTGCATCATATATCGAGACCCTTGAAATTGACCACGGAAGCTCTCGACAAATTCAAACGGGCCATAACTTTTGACTCGAATGTATGATCGACGCCCATGATATATCGAGACGCTCAAAATTGAACAACGGAAGCTCTCGAGAAATTCTAATGGCTATAACTTTTCACTCGGATGTCTGATTCACGTGCATCATATATCGAGACCCTTGAAATTGACCATTGAAGCTCTCGACAAATTCAAACGGCCATAACTTTTGACCCGAATGTATGATCGACGCCCATGATATATCGAGACGCTCAAAATTGAATAACGGAAGCTCTCGAGAAATTCTAATGGCTATAACTTTTAACTCGAATGTCCGATTCACGTGCATCATATATTGAGACCCTTGAAATTGACCACGGAAG
>NC_038249.2:5455612-5457963 GCF_000004515.6 Glycine max | reverse complement strand
CCAAGCAAGCTCTCGACAAATTCAAACGGCCATAATTTTGACTCGAATGTATGATCGACGCCCATGATATATCGAGACGCTCAAAATTGAACAACGGAAGCTCTCGAGAATTCTAATGGCTATAACTTTTCACTCGGATGTCCGATTCACGTGCATCATATATCGAGACCCTCGAAATTGACCACGGAAGCTCTGGACAAATTCAAACGGCCATAACTTTTAACTCGAATGTATGATCGACGCCCATGATATATCGAGACGCTCAAAATTGAATAACGGAAGCTCTCGAGAAATTCTAATGGCTATAACGTTTCACTCGGATGTCCGATTCACGTGCATCATATATCGAGACCCTTGAAATTGACCACGGAAGCTCTCGGCAAATTCAAACGGCCATAACTTTTGACTCGAATGTATGATCGACGCCCATGATATATCGAGACGCTCAAAATTGAACAACGGAAGCTCTCAAGAAATTCTAATGGCTATAAATTTTCACTCGGATGTCCGATTCACGTGCATCATAAACCGAGACCCTCGAAATTGACCACGGCAGCTCTGGACAAATTCAAACGGCCATAACTTTTGACTCGAATGTATGATCGACGCCCATGATATATCGAGACGCTCAAAATTGAACAGCGGAAGCTCGCAAGAAATTCTAATGGCTATAACTTTTCACTCGGATGTTCGATTCACGTGCATCATAAATTGAGACACTCGAAATTGACCACGGAAGCTCTGGACACCTTCAAACGGCCATAACTTTTAACTCAAATGTATGATCGACGCCCATGATATATCGAGACGCTCAAAATTGATAACGGAGCTCTCGAGAATTCTAATGGCTATAACGTTTCAACGGAAGCTTTTGAGAAATTCTAATGGCTATATTTCTTCACTTGAATGTCCAATTCACGTGCATCATATATCGAGACCCTTGAAATTGACCACGGAAGCTCTTGACAAATTCAAACGGCCATAACTTTTGACTTGAATGTATGATCGACACCCATGATTGATTGAGACGCACAAAATTGAACAACGGATGCTCTCGAGAAATTCTAATGGCTAAAACTTTTCACTCGGATGTCTGATTCACGTGCATCATATATCGAGACCCTTGAAATTGACCACGGAAGCTCTCGGCAAATTCAAACGGCCATAACTTTTGACTCGAATGTATGATCGACGCCCATGATATATCAAGACGCTCAAAATTGAATAACGGAAGCTCTCGAGAAATTCTAATGGCTATAACTTTTCACTCGGATGTCCAATTCACGTGCATCATATATCGAGACCCTTGAAATTGACCACTGAAGCTCTCGACAAATTCAAACGGCCATAACTTTTGACTCGAATGTATGATCGACGCCCATGATGGATTGAGACGCTCAAAATTGAACAACGGAAGCTCTCGAGACATTCAAATGGCTATAACTTTTCACTCGAATGTCTGATTCACGTGCATCAGATATCGATGACCTTGAATGTACCACGGAAGCTCTCAACAAATTCAAACGGCCATAACTTTTGACTCGAATGTATGATCGACGCCCATGATATATCGAGACGCTCAAAATTGAAAAACGGAAGCTCTTGAGAAATTCAAATGGCTATAACTTTTCACTCGGATGTCTGATTCACGTGCATCATATATCGAGACCCTTGAAATTGACCACGGAAGCTCTCGACAAATTCAAACGGCCATAACTTTTGACACGAATGTATGATCGACGCCCATGATTGATTGAGACGCACAAAATTGAATAACGGAAGCTTTCGAGAAATTCTAATGGCTATAACTTTTCACTCGGATGTCCAATTCACGTGCATCATATATCGAGACCCTTGAAATTGACCACTGAAGCTCTCGACAAATTCAAACGGCCATAACTTTTGACACGAATGTATGATCGACGCCCATGGTGGATTGAGACGCTCAAAATTGAACAACGGAAGCTCTTGAGAAATTCAAATGGCTATAACTTTTCACTCGGATGTCTCATTCACGTGCATCATATATCGAGACCCTTGAAATTGACAACGGAAGCTCTCGACAAATTCAAACGGCCATAACTTTTGACTTGAATGTATGATCGACACCCATGATTGATTGAGACGCTCAAAATTGAACAACGGATGCTCTCGAGAAATTCTAATGGCTAAAACTTTTCACTCGGATGTCTGATTCACGTGCATCATATATCGAGACCCTTGAAATTGACCACGGAAGCTCTCGGCAAATTCAAACGGCCATAACTTTTGACTCGAATGTATGATCGACGCCCATGATATATCGAGACGCTCAAAATTGAATAACGGAAGCTCTCGAGAAATTCTAATGG
>NC_038249.2:5453635-5455156 GCF_000004515.6 Glycine max | reverse complement strand
CGGACATAACTTTGACTCGAATGTATGATCGACGCCATGATATATCGAGACGCTCCAAAATGAACAACAAAAGCTCTCAAAGAAATTCTAATGGCTATAAACGTTTCACTCGGATCTACGATTCACGTGCATCATAAATCGAGACCCTCGATATTACCACGGAAGCTCTGGACAAATTAAAACGTCCCATAACTTTTAACTCGAATGTATGATCGACGCCCATGATATATCGAGACGCTCACAATTGAACACCGAAAGCTCTCAAGAAATTCTAATGGCTCTAAATTTTCACTCGGATGTCCGATTCACGTGCATCATATATCGAGACCCTTGAAATTGACTACGGAAGCTCTCAGCAAATTCAAACGGCCATAACTTTTGACTCGAATGAATGATCGATGCCCATGATATATCGAGATGCTCAAAATTGAACAACGGAAGCTTTTGAGAAATTCTAATGGCTATATTTCTTCACTTGAATGTCCAATTCACGTGCATCATATATCGAGACCCTTGAAATTGACCACAGAAGCTCTCGGCAAATTCAAACGGCCATAACGTTTGACTCGAATGTATGATCGATGCCCATGATATATCGAGATGCTCAAAATTGAACAACAGAAGCTCTCGAGAAATTCAAATGGCTATAACGTTTCTCTCGGATGTCTGATTCACGTGCATCATATATCGACACCCTTGAAATTGACCATTGAAGCTCTCGACAAATTCAAACGGCCATAACTTTTGACTCGAATGTATGATCGACACCCATGATATATCGAGATGCTCAAAATTGAACAACGGAAGCTTTCGAGAAATTCTAATGGCTATATTTTTTCACTCGAATGTCCAATTCACGTGCATCATATATCGAGACCCTTGAAATTGACCACGGAAGCTCTCGACAAATTCAAACGACCATAACTTTTGACTCGAATGTATGATCGACGCCCATGATATATCAAGACGCTCAAAATTGAACAACGAAAGCTCTTGAGAAATTCAAATGGCTATAACTTTTCACTCGGATGTCTGATTCACATGCATCATATATCGAGACCCTTGAAGCTCTCGACAAATTCAAACGGCCATAACTTTTGACTTGAATGTATGATCGACGCGCATGATATATCGAGACGCTCAAAATTGAACAACGAAAGCTCTCGAGAAATTCAAATGGCTATAACTTTTCACTCGGATGTCTGATTCACGTGCATCATCTATCGAGACCCTTCAAATTGACCACGGAAGCTGTCGACAAATTCAAATGGCCATAACTTTTGACTCGAATGTATGATCGGCGCCCATGATATATCGAGACGCACAAAATTGAATAACGTAAGCTCTCGAGAAATTCTAATGGCCATAACTTTTCACTCGAATGTCCGATTCACGTGCAACATATATCGAGACACTTGAAATTGACCACGGAAGCTCTCGACAAATTCAAACGGCCATAACTTTTAACTCGAATGTATAATCGACACCCATGATTGATTGAGACGCTCAAAATTGAACAAC
>NC_038249.2:5452598-5453535 GCF_000004515.6 Glycine max | reverse complement strand
AGACCCTTGAAATTGACCACGGAAGCTCTCGGCAAATTCAAACGGCCATATCTTTGGACTCGAATGTATGATCGACGCCCATGATGGATTGAGACGCTCAAAATTGAACAACGGAAGCCCTCGAGAAATTCAAATTTGTATAACTTTTCATTCGGATGTCTGATTCACGTTCATCATATATCGACACCATAGAAATTGAACATGAAAGCTCTTAACAAATTCAAACGGCCATAACGTTTGACTCGAATGTATGATCGACGCCCATGATATATCGAGACACTCAAAATTGAATAACGGGAGCTCTCGATTAATTCTAATGGCCATAACTTTTCACTCGAATGTCTGATTCACGTGCATCATATATCGAGACCCTTGAAATTGACTACGGAAGCTCTCGGCAAATTCAAACGGCCATAACTTTTGACTCGAATGTATGATCGACGCCCATGATATATCGAGATGCTCAAAATTGAACAACGAAAGCTCTCGAGAAATTCTAATGGCTATATTTTTTCACTCGAATGTCCGATTCACGTGCATCATATATCGAGACCCTTGAAATTGACCACGGAAGCTCTCGGCAAATTCAAACGGCCATAACGTTTGACTCGATTGTATAATCGATGCCCATGATATATCGAGACGCAAAAAATTGAACAAAAGAAGCTCTGGAGAAATTCAAATGGCTAAAACATTTCTCTCGGATGTCTGATTCACGTGCATCATATATCGAGACACTTGAAATTGACCATTGAAGCTCTCGACAAATTCAAACGGCCATAACTTTTGACTCGAATGTATGATCGACGCCCATGATATATCGAGACGCACAAAATTGAATAATGTAAGCTCTCGAGAAATTCTAATGGCCATAACTTTTCACTCGAATGTCCGATTCACGTGCAACATATATCGAGACACTTGAAATTGACCACGG
>NC_038249.2:5449280-5449765 GCF_000004515.6 Glycine max | reverse complement strand
GAAGTTCCGGAAAGTTCAAATAAGACCAAAGAAAGCTCTCGTGAAAATCTAATGGCTTTAAATTTTAAGTTGGAACTTCGATTCACGTGCATCATATTCAGACTCCCCAAAAATTGACCCAGGAAGTTCTTAACAAATTCAAACGGCCATAATTTTTGACTTGAATGAATGATTGACGCCCCACATATATCGAGACGCTCAAAATTGAACAAGGAAAGCTCTCAAGAAATTCTAATGGCTTTAAATTTTCACTCGGAGGTCCGATTCAGGTGCATCATAATTTCAGACCCTCGAAATTGACCACGGAAGCTCTGGACAAATTCAAACGGCCATAACTTTTAACTCGAATGTATGATCGACACCCATGATATATCGAGACGCTCAAAATTGAAAAACGGAAGCTCTTGAGAAATTCAAATGGCTATAACTTTTCACTCGGATGTCTGATTCACGTGCATTATATATCGAGACCCTGAAATTGACTA
>NC_038249.2:5448293-5448665 GCF_000004515.6 Glycine max | reverse complement strand
TCCTCACTTGAAGTGCCGTTTACCCTGCCTTATCTTCTTTCACCGGAAGTCCCGTCATTCAAAAACTCTACAGCCTGTATCAAGTGATCCCCCCCGTAAGGTTCACATCAATAACGTTTCACTCGAATGTCCGATTCACGTGCATCATATATCGAGACCCTTGAAATTGACCACGGAAGCTCTCGGCAAATTGAAACGGCCATAACTTTTGACTCGAATGTATGATCGACGCCCATGATATATCGAGACGCTCAAAATTGAACAACGAAAGCTCTCAAGAAATTCTAATGGCTCTAAATTTTCACTCGGATGTCCGATTCACGTCTATCATAAACCGAGACCCTCGAAATTGACCACGGAAGCTCTGACAAA
>NC_038249.2:5439311-5440263 GCF_000004515.6 Glycine max | reverse complement strand
ACACCTCTAAATGCCTCAATTTCGTGTTCAAAGATCAAACACCCACTTTTTGTTTTTCAAATTTTTTTTGCAATTTTTTTTTGACACAGTGTGAAAGACACAAGAAACAAGAACAAGGATGTGACAAGAACAAGAACGCAAATAACAGAACACAAGACGCAAACAAAAACGAAACAAGATGTAAACAAGAACGCAAATAACAGAACAAGGACAAAAACACGAACCTAGACAAATTACAAAGAAAAAAAAATAGGATAGGATAGGATAGAACCTGTATCAAGAGCCAAAGCTCTGATACCAGATGATGTGAATCTTACGGGGCGGATCGTTTGATACAGGCTACGAAGGTTTGGATGACGCCACTTCCGGTGAAGGAAGATAAGTCAGGGTAGACGCCACTTCCAGTGAAGGAAGATAAGTCAGGGTAGACGCCACTTCCAGTGAAGGAAGATAAGTCTGGGTAGACGCCACTTCCAATGAAGGAAGATAAGTCTGGGTAGACGCCACAAGGATTACCTTGATAAGTCTGATAATTGGTTCAACAAGGAACCCAGAGAGAAACTCTCACCCAATTTTATGAAAATGCCAAAAGTTTTTTTATTCAAAACCAAAACCAATACTTATAGTGTAGCTGAACAAAAAGATAAAAATAGACATGGGCCTTCTAAACAGTTTGGGCCAAAATTAGAATAAAAATAAATTATAACTAAAAACTTATTTAACTTGAGCCTTCAAATTAGTTTGGGCCTTCAGCAACAATTAATAGTCTTAATAGTGTCTCTGCCTCTGGGCCTTCATCCTTCTCCACTTGGGCCTTTCATCCTTCTCCACTCGGGGGCTTTGTCCTTCTCCACTTTGGCCTTCGTCCTTCTCCACTTGGCCTTTAGCCTGTATTAGGCCAGTTTCATGATTCTCATCACGATGTCCGATTCCACGTGCATCATAAATCGAG
>NC_038249.2:5436626-5437504 GCF_000004515.6 Glycine max | reverse complement strand
CAAAATTGAACAACGGAAGCTCTCGAGAAATTTTAATGGCTATAACTTTTCACTCGGATGTCCGATTCATGTGCATCACAAATCTAGACCCTTGAAATTGACCACGGAAGCTCTCGGCAAATTCAAACGGCCATAACTTTTGACTCGAATGTATGATCGACGCCCATGATATATCGAGACACTCAAAATTGAACAACGGAAGTTCTCGAGAAATTCTAATGGCTATAACATTTCATTCGGATGTCCGATTCTCGTGCGTCATATATCGACACCCTAGAAATTGAACACAGAAGCTCTCGACAAATTCAAACGGCCATAACTTTTGACTCGAATGTATGATCCACGCCCATGATATATCGAGACGCTAAAAATTGAACAAGGGAAAATCTCGAGAAATTCAAATGGCTATAACTTTTCACTCGGATGTCCGATTCACATGCATCAAATATCGAGACCCTCGAAATTGAACACGGAAGCTCTCGGCAAATTTAAACAGCCATAACTTTTGACTCGAATGTATGATCGACGCCCATGATAGATCGAGACGCTCAAAATTGAACAACGGAAGCCCTCGAGAAATTCAAATTTGTATAACTTTTCATTCGGATGTCAGATTCAGGTGCGTCTTATATCGACACCCTAGAAATTGAACACGGAAGCTCTCGACAAATTCAAACGGCCTTAACTTTTGACTCGAATGTATGATCGACGCCCATGATATATCGAGACGCTCAAAATTGAACATCGGAAGCTCTCGAGAAATTTCCGCCGGCTATAACTTTTCTCTCGGATGTCTGATTCACGTGCATCATATATCGAGACCCTTGAAATTGACCGCGGAAGCTCTCGGCAAATTCAAACGGCCATATCTTTTGACT
>NC_038249.2:5435397-5436361 GCF_000004515.6 Glycine max | reverse complement strand
ACTTTTCACTCGGATGTCCGATTCACGTGCATCATATATCGAGACCCTCGAAATTGAACACGGAAGCTCTCGGCAAATTCAAACGGCCATAACTTTTGACTCGGATGTATGATCGACGCCATGATATGTCGAGACGCTCAAAATTGAACAACGGAAGCTCCTCGAGAAATTCAAATGCGTATAACTTTTCATTCGGATGTCTGATTCACGTGCATCATATATCGAGACCCTTGAAATTGACTACGGAAGCTCTCGACAAATTCAAACGGCCATAACGTTTGACTCGAATGTATGATCGATGCCCATGATATATCGAGACGCTCAAAATTGAACAACGAAAGCTCTCAAGAAATTGTAATGGCTATAACCTTTCACTCGGATGTCCGATTCACGTGCATCATAAATCGAGACCTTCGAAATTGACCACGGAAGCTCTGGACAAATTCAAACGGCTATAACTTTTAACTCGAATGTATGATCGACGCCCATGATATATCGAGACGCTCAGAATTGAACAACGGAAGTTCTTGAGAAACTCAAATGACTATAACTTTTCACTCGGATGTCTGATTCACGTGCATCATATATCGAGACCCTTGAAATTGACCACGGAAGCTCTCGGCAAATTAAAACGGCCATAAATTTTGACTCGATTGTATGATCGACGCCCACGATATATCGAGGCCTTCGTCCTTCTCCACTTGGGAAGCTCTCAAGAAATTCTAATGGCTATAAATTTTCAATCGGATGTCCGATTCACGTGCATCATAAATCGAGACCCTCGAAATTGACCACGGAAGCTCTGGACAAATTCAAACAGCCATAACTTTCAACTAGAATGTATGATCGACGCCCATGATATATCGAGACGCTCAAAATTGAAAAACGGAAGCTATGGAGAAATTCAAATGGCTATAACTTTTCACTCGGATGTCTGATTCACGTGCATCATATATCGAGACCC
>NC_038249.2:5434676-5435191 GCF_000004515.6 Glycine max | reverse complement strand
GGGTAGACGCCACTTCCAATGACCCGAAGATAAGTCTGGGTAGACGCCACTTCCAGTGAAGGAAGATAAGTCAAGGTAGACGCCACAAGGATTACCTTGATAAGTCTGATAATTGGTTCAACAAGGAACCCAGAGAGAAACTCTCACCAAATTTTATCCAAATGCCAAAAGTCTTTTTTTTATTGAAAATAAAAACCAATACTTATAGTGTATCAGAACAAAAAGATAAAAATAGACATGGGCCTTCTAAACAGGTTGGGCCAAAATTACAATAAATAAAAATTATAACTAAAAACATATTTAACTTGGGCCTTCAAATTAGTTTGGGCCTTCAGCAACAATTAATTGTCTTGATAGTGTCTCTGCCTCTGGATCTTCATCCTTCTCCACTTGGGGGCTTTGTCCTTCTCCACTTGGGTATTCGTCCTTCTCCACTTGGGCCTTTAGCCTGTATTAGGCCAGTTTCATGATTCTCATCAGATTGAGACGCTCAAAATTGAACAACGGAAGCCCTC
>NC_038249.2:5432788-5434576 GCF_000004515.6 Glycine max | reverse complement strand
GAAATTCAAATTGTATAACTTTCATTCGGATGTCCGATTCACGTGCATCATATATCGACACCCTAGAAATTGAACACGGAAGCTCTGACAAATTCAAACGGCCATAACGTTTGACTCGAATGTATGATCGACGCCCATTATATATCGAGACACTCAAAATTGAACAACTGAAGCTCTCGAGAAATTCTAATGGCTATAAATTTTCACTCGAATGTCTGATTCACGTGCATCATATATCGAGACCCTTGAAATTGACCACGGAAGCTCTGGACAAATTCAAACGGCCATAACTTTTGACTCGAATGTATGATCGATGCCCATGATATATCGAGACGCTCAAAATTGAACAACAGAAGCTCTCGAGAAATTCAAATTGCTATAACTTTTCTCTCGGATGTCTGATTCACGTGCATCATATATCGAGACCCTTGATGCTCTCGACAAATTCACACGGCCATAACTTTTGACTCGAATGTATGATCGACGCCCATGATATATCGAGACGCTCAAAATTAAATAACGGAAGCTCTCGAGAAATTCTAATGGCTATAACTTTTCACTCGAATGTCCGATTCACGTGCATCATATATTGAGACCCTTGAAATTGACCACGGAAGCTCTCGGCAAATTCAAATGGCCATAACTTTTGACTCGAATGTATGATCCACGCCCGTGATATATCGAGACGCTCAAAATTGAACAACGAAAGCTCTCAAGAAATTGTAATGGCTATAACCTTTCACTCGGATGTCCGATTCACGTGCATCATAAATCGAGACCCTCGAAATTGACCACGGAAGCTCTGGACAAATTCAAACGGCTATAACTTTTAACTCGAATGTATGATCGACGCCCATGATATATCGAGACGCTCAGAATTGAACAACGGAAGCTCTTGAGAAACTCAAATGACTATAACTTTTCACTAGGATGTCTGATTCACGTGCATCATATATCGAGACCCTTGAAATTGACCACGGAAGCTCTCGGCAAATTCAAACGGCCATAACTTTTGACTCGAATGTATGATCGACGCCCACGATATATCGAGACGCTGAAATTTGGCCCACGAAAGCTCTCAAGAAATTCTAATGGCTATAAATTTTCAATCGGATGTCCGATTCACGTGCATCATAAATCGAGACCCTCGAAATTGACCACGGAAGCTCTGGACAAATTCAAACGGCCATAACTTTTAACTCGAATGTATGATCGACGCCCATGATATATCGAGACGCTCAAAATTCAAAAACAGAAGCTCTTGAGAAATTTCAAATGGCTATAACTTTTCACTCGGATGTCTGATTCACGTGCATCATATATCGAGACCCTTGAAATTGACCACGGAAGCTCTCGACAAATTCAAACGGCCATAACTTTTGACTCGAATGTATGGTCGACGCCCATGATGGATTGAGACGCTCAAAATTGAACAACGGAAGGTCTCGAGAAATTTAAATGGCTATAACTTTTCTCTAGGATGTCTGATTCACGTGCATCATATATCGAGTCCCTTGAAATTGACCACGGAAGCTCTCGACAAATTCAAACGGCCATAACTTTTGACTCGAATGTATGGTCGACGCCCATGATGGATTGAGACGCTCAAAATTGAACAACGGAAGCCCTCGAGAAATTCAAATTTGTATAACTTTTCATTCGGATGTCCGATTCACGTGCATCATATATCGACACCCTAGAAATTGACCACGGAAGCTCTTAACAAATTCAAACGGCCATAACATTTGACTCGAATGTATGATCGACGCCCATTATATATCGAGACAC
>NC_038249.2:5432036-5432688 GCF_000004515.6 Glycine max | reverse complement strand
CGTGCATCATATATCGAGACCCTTGAAATTGACTACGGAAGCTCTCGACAAATTCAAACGGCCATAACTTTTGACTCGAATGTATGATCGACGCCCATGATATATCGAGATGCTCAAAATTGAACAACGGAAGCTCTCGAGAAATTCTAATGGCTATATTTTTTCACTCGAATGTCCGATTCACGTGCATCATACATCGAGACCCTTGAAATTGACCATTGAAGCTCTCGACAAATTCAAACGGCCATAACTTTTGACTCGAATGTATGATCGACCCCCATGATATATCGAGACGCTCAAAATTGAATAACGGAAGCTCTCGAGAAATTCTAATGGCTATAACTTTTCACTCGAATGTCCGATTCACGTGCATCATATATTGAGACCCTTGAAATTGACCACGGAAGCTCTCGGCAAATTCAAACGGCCATAACTTTTGACTCGAATGAATGATCGACGCCCAAGATATATCGAGACGCTCAAAATTGAACAACGAAAGCTCTCAAGAAATTCTAATGGCTATAACCTTTCACTCGGATGTCCGATTCACGTGCATCATAAATCGAGACCCTCGAAATTGACCACGGAAGCTCTGGACAAATTCATAAGGCCATAACTTTTAACTCGAATGTATGATCGACGCCCATGATAT
>NC_038249.2:5428456-5431936 GCF_000004515.6 Glycine max | reverse complement strand
GCTCTTGAGAATCTCAAATGACTATAACTTTTCACTCGAATGTCTGATTCACGTGCATCATATATCGAGACCCTTGAAATTGACCACGGAAGCACTCGGCAAATTCAAACGGCCATAACTTTTGACTCGAATGTATGATCGACGCCCATGATATATCGAGACGCTCAAAATTGAAAAACAAAAGCTCTCAAGAAATTCTAATGGCTATAAATTTTCACTCGGATGTCCAATTCACGTGCATCATAAATCGAGACCCTCGAAATTGACCACGGAAGCTCTGGACAAATTCAAATGGCCATAACTTTTAACTCGAATGTATGATCGACGCCCATAATATATCGAGACGCTCAAAATTGAATAACGGAAGCTCTTGAGAAATTCAAATGGCTATAACTTTTCACTCGGATGTCTGATTCACGTGCATCATATATCGAGACCCTTGAAATTGACCATTGAATCTCTCGACAAATTCAAACGGCCATAACTATTGACTCAAATGTATGATCGACACCCATGATATATCGAGATACTCAAAATTGAACAGCGGAAGCTCTCGAGAAATTCTAATGGCTATATTTTTTCACTCGAATGTCCGATTCACGTGCATCATATATCGAGACCCTTGAAATTGACTACGGAAGCTCTCGGCAAATTAAAACGGCCATAACTATTGACTCGAATGTATGATCGACGCCCACGATATATCGAGATGCTCAAAATTGAACAGCGGAAGCTCTCAAGAAATTCTAATGGCTATAAATTTTCAATCGGATGTCCGATTCACGTGCATCATAAATCGAGACCCTCGAAATTGACCATGGAAGCTCTGGACAAATTCAAACGGCCATAACGTTTGACTCGAATGTATGATCGACGCCCATGATATATCGAGACGCTCAAAATTCAAAAACAGAAGCTCTTGAGAAATTCAAATGGCTATAACTTTTCACTCGGATGTCTGATTCACGTGCATCATATATCGAGACCCTTTAAATTGACCACGGAAGTACTCGGCAAATTCAAACGGCCATACCTTTTGACTCGAATGTATGATCGACGCCCATGATATATCGAGACGCTCAAATTTGAACAACGAAAGCTCTCAAGAAATTCTAATGGCTATAACTTTTCACTCCGATGTCTGATTCACGTGCATCATATATCGACACCCTTGAAATTGACCACGGAAGTTCTCGACAAATTCAAACGGCCATAACTTTTGACTCGAATGCATGATCGACGCCCATGATGGATTGAGACGCTCAAAATTGAACAACGGAAGCCCTCGAGAAATTCAAATTTGTATAACTTTTCATTCGAATGTCCGATTCACGTGCATCATATATCGACACCCTAGAAATTGAACACGGAAGCTCTTAACAAATTCAAACGGCCATAACGCTTGACTCGAATGTATGATCGACGCCCATGATATATCGAGATTCTCAAAATTGAACAGCGGAAGCTCTCGAGAAATTCTAATGGCTATATTTTTTCACTCGAATGTCCGATTCACGTGCATCATATATCGAGACCCTTGAAATTGACTACGGAAGCTTTCGACAAATTCAAACGGCCATAACTTTTGACTCGAATGTATGATCGACGCCCATGATATATCGAGATGCTCAAAATTGAACAGCGGAAGCTCTCGAGAAATTCTAATGGCTATATTTTTTCACTCGAATGTCCGATTCACGTGCATCATATATCGAGACCCTTGAAATTGACCACGGAAGCTCTCGGCAAATTCAAATGGCCATAACGTTTGACTCGAATGTATGATCGATGCCCATGATATATCGAGACGCTCAAAATTGAACAACAGAAGCTCTCGAGTAATTCAAATGGCTATAACTTTTCTCTCGGATGTCTGATTCACATGCATCATATATCGAGACCCTTGAAATTGACCATTGAATCTCTCGACAAATTCAAACGGCCATAACTTTTGACTCGAATGTATGATCGACGCCCATGATATATCGAGACACTCAAAATTGAACAACGGAAGCTCTCGAGAAATTCTAATGGCTATAACTTTTCACTCGAATGTCCGATTCACGTGCATCATATATCGAGACCCTTGAAATTGACCACGGAAGCACTCGGCAAATTCAAACGGCCATAACTTTTGACTCGAATGTATGATAGACGCCCACGATATATCGAGACGCTGAAATTTGGACAACGAAAGCTCTCAAGAAATTCAAATGGCTATAACTTTTCATTCGGATGTCCGATTCACGTGCATCATATATCGACACCCTAGAAATTGAACACGGAAGCTCTTAACAAATTCAAACGGCCATAACGTTTGACTCGAATGTATGATCGACGCCCATTATATATCGAGACACTCAAAATTGAACAACAGAAGCTCTCGAGAAATTCTAATGGCTATAACTTTTGACTCGAATGTATAATCGACGCCCATGATATATCGAGACACTCAAAATTGAACAACGGTAGGTCTCGAGAAATTCATATGGCTATAACTTTGCTCTCGGATGTCTGACTCACGTGCATCATATATCGAGACCCTTGAAATTGACCGCGAAAACTCTTGGCAAATTCAAACGGCCATATCTTTTGACTCGAATGTATGATCGACGGCCATGATATATCGAGACGCTCAAAATTGAACAACGAAAGCTCTCAAGAAATTCTAATGGCTGTAACCTTTCATTCGGATGTCCGATTCACGTGCGTCATATATCGACACCCTAGAAATTGAACACGGAAGCTCTCGATAAATTCAAACGGCCTTAACTTTTGACTCGAATGTATGATCGACGCCCATGATATATTGAGACGCTCAAAATTGAACATCGAAAGCTCTCGAGAAATTCAAATGGTTAAAACTTTTCTCTCAGATGTCTGATTCACGTGCATCATATATCGAGACCCTTGAAATTGACCGCGGAAGCTCTCTTCAAATTCAAACGGCCATATCTTTTGACTCGAATGTATGATCAACGCCCATGATATATCGAGACACTCAAAATTGAAAAACGGAAGCTCTCGAGAAATTCTAATGGCTATAACTTTTCATTCGGATGTCCGATTCACGTGCGTCATATATCGACACCCTTTAAATTGAACACGGAAGCTTTCGACAAATTCAAACGGCCATAACTTTTGACTCGAATGTATGATCGACACCCATGATTGATTGAGACGCTAAAAATTGAACAACGGAAGCTCTCGTATGTATGATCCACGCCCATGATATATCGAGACACTCAAAATTGAACAACGGAAGCTCTCGGGAAATTCTAATGGCTATAACTTTTCACTCGAATGTCCGATTCACGTGCATCACATATCGAGACCCTTGAAATTGAACACGGAAGCTCTCGGCAAATTTAAACAGCCATATCTTTTGACTCGAATGTATGATCGACGCCCATGATATATCGAGACACTCAAAATTGAACAACGGAAGGTCTCGAGAAATTTAAATGGCTATAACTTTTC
>NC_038249.2:5425936-5428147 GCF_000004515.6 Glycine max | reverse complement strand
ACGGAAGCCCTCAAGGGCGTAGGTCTCCCGTTTCAGGTCATTCGGATGTCCGATTCACGTGCGTCATATATCGACACCCTAGAAATTGAACACGGAAGCTTTCGACAAATTCAAACGGCCATAACTTTTGACTCGAATGTATGATCGACGTCCATGATATATCAAAACGCTAAAAATTGAACAAGGGAATATCTCAAGAAATTCAAATGGCTATAACTTTTCACTCGGATGTCCGATTCACATGCATCAAATATCAAGACCCTCGAAATTGAACACGGAAGCTCTCGGCAAATTTAAACAGCCATAACTTTTGACTCGAATGTATGATCGACGCCCATGATAGATTGAGACGCTCAAAATTGAACAACGGAAGCCCTCGAGAAATTCAAATTTGTATAACTTTTCATTCGGATGTCGGATTCAGGGGCGTCATATATCAACACCCTAGAAATTGAACACGGAAGCTCTTGACAAATTCAAACGGCCATAACTTTTGACTCGAATGTATGATCGACGCCCATGATATATCGAGACGCTCAAAATTGAACAACGTAAGCTCTCCAGAAATTCAAATGGCTATAACTTTTCTCTCGGATGTCTGATTCACGTGCATCATATATCGAGACCCTTGAAATTGACCGCGGAAGCTCTCGGCAAATTCAAACGGCCATATCTTTTGACTCGAATGTATGATCGACGCCCATGATATATCGAGACACTCAAAATTAAACAACGGAAGCTCTCGGGAAATTCTAATGGCTATAACTTTTCACTCGAATGTCAGATTCACGTGCATCACATATCGAGACCCTTGAAATTGACCACGGAAGCTCTCCGCAAATTCAAACGGCCATAACGTTTGACTCGAATGTATGATCGACGCCCATGATATATCGAGACGCTCAAAATTGAACAATGGAAGTTCTCGAGAAATTCAAATTTGTATAACTTTTCATTCTGATGTTCGATTCACGTGCGTCATATATCGACACCCTAGAAATTGAACACGGAAGCTCTCGGCAAATTCAAATGGCCATAACTTTTGACTCGAATGTATGATCGACGCCCATGATATATCGTGACGCTCAAAATTGAACAACGGAAGCTCTCGAGAAATTCTAATGGCTATAACTTTTCACTCGGATGTCCGATTCACGTGCATCACAAATCGAGACCCTTGAAATTGACCACAGAAGCTCTCGGCAAATTCAAACGGCCATAACTTTTGACTCGAATGTATGATCGACGCCCATGATATATCGAGACGCTCAAAATTGAACAATGGAAGTTCTCGAGAAATTCAATTTTGTATAACTTTTCATTCGGATGGTCGATTCACGTGCGTCATATATCGACACCCTAGAAATTCAACACGGAAGCTCTCGACAAATTCAAACGGCCTTAACTTTTGACTCGAATGTATGATCGACGCCCATGATATATCGAGACGCTCAAAATTGAACAAGGGAAGCTCTCGAGAAATTCTAATGGCTATAACTTTTCACTCGGATGTCCGATTCACGTGCATCATATATCGAGATCCTTGAAATTGACCGCGGAAGCTCTCGGCAAATTCAAACGACCATATCTTTTGACTCGAATGTATGATCGACGCCCATGATATATCGAGACACTCAAAATGGAACAACGGAAGCTCTCGGGAAATTCTAATGGCTATAACTTTTCACTCGAATGTCCGATTCACGTGCATCACATATCGAGACCCTTGAAATTGACCACGGAAGCTCTCGGCAAATTCAAACGGCCATAACTTTTGACCCGAATGTATGATCGACGCCCATGATATATCGAGACACTCAAAATTGAACAACGGAAGCTCTCGAGAAATTCTAATGGCTATAACTTTTCACTCGAATGTCCGATTCACGTGCATCACATATCGAGACCCTTGAAATTGAACACGGAAGCTCTCGGCAAATTTAAACAGCCATAACTTTTGACCCGAATGTATGATCGACACCTATGATAGATCGAGACGCTCAAAATTCAACAACGGAAGCCCTCGAGAAATTCAAATGTGTGTAACTTTTCATTCGGATGTCGGATTCAGGTGCGTCATATATCAACACCCTAGAAATTGAACACGGAAGCTCTCGACAAATTCAAACGGCCATAACTTTTGACTCGAATGTATGATCGACGCCCATGATATATAGAGACGCTCAAAATTGAACAACGGAAGCTCTCGAG
>NC_038249.2:5423021-5425836 GCF_000004515.6 Glycine max | reverse complement strand
TTTTCACTCGGATGTCCGATTCTGTGCATCACAAATCTAGACCCTTGAAATTGACCACGGAAGCTCTCGACAAATTCAAACGGCCATAACTTTTGACTCGAATGTATGATCGACGCCCATGATATATAGAGACGCTCAAAATTGAACAACGGAAGCTCTCGCGAAATTCTAATGGCTATAACTTTTCACTCGGATGTCCGATTCATGTGCATCACAAATCTAGACCCTTGAAATTGACCACGGAAGCTCTCGGCAAATTCAAACGGCCATATCTTTTGACTCGAATGTTTGATCGACGCCCATGATATATCGAGACACTCAAAATTGAACAACAGAAGCTCTCGAGAAATTCTAATGGCTATAACTTTTCACTCGAATGTCCGATTCACGTGCATCACATATCGAGACCCTTGAAATTGACCACGGAAGCTCTCGGCAAATTCAAACGGCCATAACTTTTGACCCGAATGTATGATCGACGCCCATGATATATCGAGACACTCAAAATTGAACAACGGAAGCTCTCGAGAAATTCTAATGGCTATAACTTTTCATTCGGATGTCCGATTCACGTGCGTCATATATCGACACCCTAGAAATTGAACACGGAAGCTTTCGACAAATTCAAACGGCCATAACTTTTGACTCGAATGTATGATCGACGTCCATGATATATCAAAACGCTAAAAATTGAACAAGGGAATATCTCAAGAAATTCAAATGGCTATAACTTTTCACTCGGATGTCCGATTCACATGCATCATATATCGAGACCCTCGAAATTGAACACGGAAGCTCTCGGCAAATTTAAACAGCCATAACTTTTGACTCGAATGTATGATCGACGCCCATGATAGATCGAGACGCTCAAAATTGAACAACGGAAGCCCTCGAGAAATTCAAATTTGTATAACTTTTCATTCGGATGTCGGATTCAGGTGCGTCATATATCGACACCCTAGAAATTGAACACGGAAGCTCTCGACAAATTCAAACGGCCATAACTTTTGAGTCGAATGTATGATCGACGCCCATGATATATCGAGACGCTCAAAATTGAACAACGTAAGCTCTCGAGAAATTCAAATGGCTATAACTTTTCTCTCGGATGTCTGATTCACGTGCATCATATATCGAGACCCTTGAAATTGACCGCGGAAGCTCTCGGCAAATTCAAACTGCCATATCTTTTGACTCAAATGTATGATCGACGCCCATGATATATCGAGACACTCAAAATTGAACAACGGAAGCTCTCGGGAAATTCTAATGGCTATAACTTTTCACTCGAATGTCAGATTCACGTGCATCACATATCGAGACCCTTGAAATTGACCACGGAAGCTCTCCGCAAATTCAAACGGCCATAACTTTTGACTCGAATGTATGATCGACGCCCATGATATATCGAGACGCTCAAAATTGAACAATGGAAGTTCTCGAGAAACTCAAATTTGTATAACTTTTCATTCGGATGTTCGATTCACGTGCGTCATATATCGACACCCTAGAAATTGAACACGGAAGCTCTCGGCAAATTCAAATGGCCATAACTTTTGACTCGAATGTATGATCGACGCCCATGATATATCGTGACGCTCAAAATTGAACAACGGAAGCTCTCGAGAAGTTCTAATGGCTATAACTTTTCACTCGGATGTCCGATTCACGTGCATCACAAATCGAGACCCTTGAAATTGACCACAGAAGCTCTCGGCAAATTCAAACGGCCATAACTTTTGACTCGAATGTATGATCGACGCCCATGATATATCGAGACGCTCAAAATTGAACAATGGAAGTTCTCGAGAAATTCAAATTTGTATAACTTTTCATTCGGATGGTCGATTCACGTGCGTCATATATCGACACCCTAGAAATTGAAACACGGAAGCTCTCGACAAATTCAAACGGCCTTAACTTTTGACTCGAATGTATGATCGACGCCCATGATATATCGACACGCTCAAAATTGAACAACAGAAGCTCTCGAGAAATTCTAATGGCTATAACTTTTCACTCGGATGTCCGATTCACGTGCATCATATATCGAGACCCTTGAAATTGACCGCGAAAGCTCTCGGCAAATTCAAACGACCATATCTTTTGACTCGAATGTATGATCGACGCCCATGATATATCGATACACTCAAAATTGAACAACGGAAGCTCTCGAGAAATTCAAATGGCTATTACTTTTCTCTCGGATGTCTGATTCACGTGCAACATATATCGAGACCCTTGAAATTGACCACGGAAGCTCACGGCAAATTCAAACGGCCATATCTTTTGACTCGAATGTATGATCGTCACCCATGATATATCGAGACACTCAAAATTGAACAACGAAAGGTCTCGAGAAATTCATATGGCTATAACTTTGCTCTCGGATGTCTGACTCACGTGCATCATATATCGAGACCCTTGAAATTGACCTCGGAAGCTCTCGGCAAATTCAAACGGCCATATCTTTTGACTCGAATGTATGATCGACGCCCATGATATATCGAGACGCTCAAAATTGAACAACGGAAGCTCTCGAGAAATTCTAATGGCTATAACTTTTCACTCGGATGTCCGATTCATGTGCATCACAAATCTAGACCCTTGAAATTGACCACGGAAGCTCTCGGCAAATTCAAACGGCCATAACTTTTGACTCGAATGTATGATCGACGCCCATGATATATCGAGACACTCAAAATTGAACAACGGAAGTTCTCGAGAAATTCTAATGGCTATAACATTTCATTCGGATGTCCGATTCTCGTGCGTCATATATCGACACCCTAGAAATTGAACACAGAAGCTCTCG
>NC_038249.2:5421264-5422779 GCF_000004515.6 Glycine max | reverse complement strand
AGACGCTCAAAAGTGAACAGCGGAAGCTCTCGCGAAATTCTAATGGCTAGAACTTTTCACTCGGATGTCCGATTCATGTGCATCACAAATCTAGACCCTTCAAATTGATCACGGAAGCTCTCGGCAAATTCAAAGGGCGATAACTTTTGACTCGAATGTATGATCGACGCCCATGATATATCGAGACGCTCAAAATTGAACAATGGAAGTTCTCGAGAAATTCAAATTTGTATAACTTTTCATTCGGATGTTCGATTCACGTGCGTCATATATCGACACCCTAGAAATTGAACACAGAAGCTCTCGACAAATTCAAACGGCCTTAACTTTTGACCCGAATGTATGATCGACACCCATGATATATCGAGACACTCAAAATTGAACAACGGAAGCTCTCGAGAAATTCTAATGGCTATAACTTTTCACTCGAATGTCCGATTCAAGTGCATCACATATCGAGACCCTTGAAATTGACCACGGAAGCTCTCGGCAAATTCAAACGGCCATAACTTTTGACTCGAATGTAAGATCGACGCCCATGATATATCGATACGCTAAAAATTGAACAAGGGATATCTTGAGAAATTCAAATGGCTATAACTTTTCACTCGGATGTCCGATTCACATGCATCATATATCGAGACCCTTGAAATTGACTGCGGAAGCTCTCGGCAAATTCAAACGACCATATCTTTTAACTCGAATGTATGATCGACGCCCATGATATATCGAGACACTCAAAATTGAACAACGGAAGCTCTCGAGAAATTTAAATGGCTATAACTTTTCTCTAGGATGTCTGATTCACGTGCATCATATATCGAGTCCCTTGAAATTGACCGCGAATGCTCTCGGCAAATTCAAATGGCCATAACTTTTGACTCGAATGTATGATCGACGCCCATGATATATCGTGACGCTCAAAATTGAACAACGGAAGCTCTCGAGAAATTCTAATGGCTATAACTTTTCACTCAGATGTCTGATTCACGTGCGTCATATATCGACACCCTAGAAATTGAACACGGAAGCTCTCGACAAATTCAAACGGCCATAACATTGGACTCGAATGTATGATCAACGCCCTTGATATATCGAGACGCTCAAAATTGAATAACGGAAGCCCTCGAGAAATTCAAATTTGTATAACTTTTCATTCGGATGTCCGATTCACGTGCGTCATATATCGACACCCTAGAAATTTAACACGAAAGCTCTCGACAAATTCAAACGGCCATAACTTTTGACTCGAATGTATGATCGACGCCCATGATATATAGAGACGCTCAAAATTGAACAACGGAAGCTCTCGCGAAATTCTAATGGCTATAAATTTTCACTCGGATGTCCGATTCACGTGCATCATATATTGAGACCCTTGAAATTGACCGCGGAAGCTCTCGACAAATTCAAACGGCCATAACTTTTGACTCGAATGTATGATCGACGCCCTTGATATATCGAGACACTCAAAATTGAACAACGGAAGTTCTCGAGAAATTCTAATGGCTAATC
>NC_038249.2:5419505-5420110 GCF_000004515.6 Glycine max | reverse complement strand
CCGCGGAAGCTCTCGGCAAATTCAAACGACCATATCTTTTGACTCGAATGTATGATCGACGCCCATGATATATCGAGACACTCAAAATGGAACAACGGAAGCTCTCGGGAAATTCTAATGGCTATAACTTTTCACTCGAATGTCCGATTCACGTGCATCACATATCGAGACCCTTGAAATTGACCACGGAAGCTCTCGGCAAATTCAAACGGCCATAACTTTTGACCCGAATGTATGATCGACGCCCATGATATATCGAGACACTCAAAATTGAACAACGGAAGCTCTCGAGAAATTCTAATGGCTATAACTTTTCACTCGAATGTCCGATTCACGTGCATCACATATCGAGACCCTTGAAATTGAACACGGAAGCTCTCGGCAAATTTAAACAGCCATAACTTTTGACCCGAATGTATGATCGACACCTATGATAGATCGAGACGCTCAAAATTCAACAACGGAAGCCCTCGAGAAATTCAAATGTGTGTAACTTTTCATTCGGATGTCGGATTCAGGTGCGTCATATATCAACACCCTAGAAATTGAACACGGAAGCTCTCGACAAATTCAAACGGCCATAACTTTTGACTCGAATGTATGAT
>NC_038249.2:5369223-5406152 GCF_000004515.6 Glycine max | reverse complement strand
AATATCTCGGGGCGCTTAAAATTGTAAAACGGAAGCTTTCGAGGAATTCAAATGGCTATAACTTTCCCTTGGATTTCTGATTCACGTGCACCATGTTTCAGGACCCTTGAAATTGTCCGCAGGAAGCTCTCGGCAAAATTCAAACAGGCCATTTCTTTGGACTAGAATGTATGATTGACGCCCCCTAATTTATCCGAGGCGTTCAAAAATTGAACCAAGAGAAGCTTCTCGAGAAAATTCAAATGCCTATAACTTATTCATTCGGATGTCCGATTCACGTGCGTCATATATCGACACCCTAGAAATTGAACACGGAAGCTTTCGACAAATTCAAACGGCCATAACTTTTGACTCGAATGTATGATCGACGTCCATGATATATCAAAACGCTAAAAATTGAACAAGGGAATATCTCAAGAAATTCAAATGGCTATAACTTTTCACTCGGATGTCCGATTCACATGCATCATATATCGAGACCCTCGAAATTGAACACGGAAGCTCTCGGCAAATTTAAACGGCCATAACTTTTGACTCGAATGTATGATCGACGCCCATGGTATGTCGAGACGCTCAAAATTGAACAACGGAAGCCCTCGAGAAATTCAAATGTGTATAACTTTTCATTCGGATGTCGGATTCAGGTGCGTCATATATCAACACCCTAGAAATTTAACACGGAAGCTCTCGACAAATTCAAACGGCCATAACTTTTGACCCGAATGTATGATCGACGCCCATGATATATCGAGACACTCAAAATTGAACAACGGAAGCTCTCGAGAAATTCTAATGGCTATAACTTTTCACTCGAATGTCCGATTCAAGTGCATCACATATCGAGACCCTTGAAATTGACCACGAAAGCTCTCGGCAAATTCAAACGGCCATAACTTTTGACTCGAATGTAAGATCGACGCCCATGATATATCGATACGCTAAAAATTGAACAAGGGATATCTTGAGAAATTCAAATGGCTATAACTTTTCACTCGGATGTCCGATTCACATGCATCATATATCGAGACCCTTGAAATTGACCGTGGAAGCTCTCGGCAAATTCAAACGACCATATCTTTTGACTCGAATGTATGATCGACGCCCATGATATATCGAGACACTCAAAATTGAACAACGGAAGCTCTCGAGAAATTTAAATGGCTATAACTTTTCTCTAGGATGTCTGATTCACGTGCATCATATATCGAGTCCCTTGAAATTGACCGCGAATGCTCTCGGCAAATTCAAATGGCCATAACTTTTGACTTGAATGTATGATCGACGCCCATGATATATCGTGACGCTCAAAATTGAACAACGGAAGCTCTCGAGAAATTCTAATGGCTATAACTTTTCACTCAGATGTCTGATTCACGTGCGTCATATATCGACACCCTAGAAATTGAACACGGAAGCTCTCGACAAATTCAAACGGCCATAACATTGGACTTGAATGTATGATCAACGCCCTTGATATATCGAGACGCTCAAAATTGAATAACGGAAGCCCTCGAGTAATTCAAATGTGTATAACTTTTCATTCGGATGTCGGATTCAGGTGCGTCATATATCAACACCCTAGAAATTTAACACGGAAGCTCTCGACAAATTCAAACGGCCATAACTTTTGACTCGAATGTATGATCGACGCCCATGATATATCGAGACGCTCAAAATTGAACAACGTAAGCTCTCGCGAAATTCTAATGGCTATAACTTTCCACTCGGATGTCCGATTCATGTGCATCACAAATCTAGACCCTTGAAATTGACCACGGAAGCTCTCGGCAAATTCAAACGGCCATATCTTTTGACTCGAATGTATGATCGACGCCCATGATATATCGAGACGCTCAAAATTCAAAAACAGAAGCTCTCGAGAAATTCAAATGGCTATAACTTTTCTCTCGGATGTCTGATTCACGTGCATCATATATCGAGTCCCTTGAAATTGACCGCGAATGCTCTCGGCAAATTCAAATGGCCATAACATTTGACTCGAATGTATGATCGACGCCCATGATATATCGTGACGCTCAAAATTGAATAACGGAAGCTCTCGAGAAATTCTAATGGCTATAACTTTTCACTCGGATGTCCGATTCATGTGCATCACAAATCTAGACCCTTGAAATTGACCACGGAAGCTCTCGGCAAATTCAAACGGCCATAACTTTTGACTCGAATGTATGATCGACGCCCATGATATATCGAGACGCTCAAAATTGAACAATGGAAGTTCTCGAGAAATTCAAATTTGTATAACCTTTCATTCGGATGTTCGATTCACGTGCGTCATATATCGACACCCTAGAAATTGAACACGGAAGCTCTCGACAAATTCAAACGGCCTTAACTTTTGACTCGAATGTATGATCGACGCCCATGATATATCGAGACGCTCAAAATTGAACATCGGAAGCTCTCGAGAAATTCAAATGGCTATAACTTTTCTCTCGGATGTCCGATTCATGTGCATCACAAATCTAGACCCTTGAAATTGACCACGGAAGCTCTCGGCAAATTCAAACGGCCATATCTTTTGACTCGAATGTATGATCGACGCCCATGATATATCGAGACGCTCAAAATTCAAAAACAGAAGCTCTCGAGAAATTCAAATGGCTATAACTTTTCTCTCGGATGTCTGATTCACGTACATCACATATCGAGACCCTTGAAATTGACCACCGAAGCTCTCGGCAAATTCAAGCGGCCATAACTTTTGACTCGAATGAATGATCGACGCCTATGATAGATTAGGACGCTCAAAATTGAACAACGGAAGCCCTCGAGAAATTCAAATTTGTATAACTTTTCATTCGGATGTCCGATTCACGTGCGTCATATATCGACAACCTAGAAATTGAACACGGAAGCTCTCGACAAATTCAAACGGCCAGAACATTGGACTCAAATGTATGATCAACGCCCTTGATATATCGAAACGCTCAAAACGTCGGTTGAACTCGCTCAAAAAAACCTAGCCGACCTACATTGTACATTTTTCATGCAACACAAAAACAAGAAAACTTCCTCTGCCGTAAAAAAAAACATTATCGGCCAGCGAGCGTTTTTAAAAAGAAATTGCCCAATGTCAACTGAAAAATATCAGTCGGGCTACTTCACGACAGATGTCGGCTATTGAGTTTTCTATTCAATCCCTTAATGAAATATGCATGATGTCGGTAAGGAAATGTTCGATCGGCGTCATGCGGTGATGCTTCCTTTTTAACCTCGATCGGTCATCTTTCCTGGCCGACGTCGACTGGCATTTTTTTCGATCAATATCGGTGAAAAATATTTTTTTGCCGGGATGGGCTAATGTTTTCCTTGCCGAATAAATGCGTATATGCCAGTTTCGGCCAAAACAAAACGTCGGTTGAGCTCGCTCAAAAAAACCTAGCCGACCTACATTGTACATTTTTCATGCAACACAAAAACAAGAAAACTTCCTCTGCCGTAAAAAATAACTTCGTCCCGCGCTGATCCACGTTCTGCGCAATTGCCCAATGTCAACTGAAAAATATCAGTCGGGCTACTTCACGACAGATGTCGGCTATTGAGTTTTCTATTCATCCCTTAATGAAATATGCATGATGTCGGTAAGGAAATATTCGATCGGCGTCATGCGGTGATGCTTCCTTTTTAACCTCGATCGGTCATCTTTCCTGGCCGACGTCGACTGGCATTTTTTTCGATCAATATCGGTGAAAAATATTTTTTTGCCGAGATGGGCTAATGTTTTCCTGGCCGCATAAATGCGAATATGCCAGTTTCGGCCGAAACAAAACGTCTGTTGAGCTCGCTCAAAAAAACCTAGCCGACCTACATTGTACATTTTTTATCCAACACCAAAACAAGAAAACTTCCTCTGCCGTAAAAAAAAATTATCGGCCAGCGAGCGTTTTTAAAAAGAAATTGTGCAATGTCAACTGAAAAATATTAGTCGGGCTATTTCACGACAAATGTCGGCTATTGAGTTTTCTATTCAATCCCTTAATGAAATATGCATGATGTCGGTAAGGAAATGTTCGATCGGCGTCATGCGGTGATGCTTCCTTTTTAACCTCGATCGGTCATCTTTCCGGCCGACGTCGACTGGCATTTTTTTCGATCAATATCGGTGAAAAATATTTTTTTGCTGAGATGGGCTAATGTTTTCCTGGCCGCATAAATGCGAATATGCCAGTTTCGGCCGAAACAAAACGTCGGTTGAGCTCGGTCAAAAAAACCTAGCCGACCTACATTGTACATTTTTTATCCAACACCAAAACAAGAAAACTTCCTCTGCCGTAAAAAAAAATTATCAGCCAGCGAGCGTTTTTAAAAAGAAATTGCGCAATGTCAACTGAAAAATATCAATCGGGCTATTTCACGACAAATGTCGGCTATTGAGTTTTCTATTCAATCCCTTAATGAAATATGCATGATGTCGGTCAGGAAATATTCGATCGGCGTCATGCGGTGATGCTTCCTTTTTAACCTCGATCGGTCATCTTTCCTGGCCGACGTCGACTGGCATTTTTTTCGATCAATATCGGTGAAAAATATTTTTTTGCCGGGATGGGCTAATGTTTTCCTGGCCGCATAAATGCGAATATGCCAGTTTCGGCCTAAACAAAACGTCGGTTGAGCTCGCTAAAAAAAACCTAGCCGACCTACATTGTACATTTTTTATGCAACACCAAAACAGGAAAAGTTCCTCTGCCGTAAAAAAAAACATTATCGGGCAGCGAGCGTTTTTAAAAAGAATTTGCGCAATGTCAACTGAAAAATATCAGTCGGGGCTACTTCACGACCGATGTCGGCTATTGAGTTTTCTATTCAATCCCTTAATGAAATATGCATGATGTCGGTAAGGAAATGTTCGATCGGTCATCTTTCCTGGCCGACGTCGACTGGCATATTTTTCGATCAATATCGGTGAAAATTTTTTTTTTGCCGAGATGGGCTAATGTTTTCCTGGCCGAATAAATGCGAATATGCCAGTTTCGGCCGAAATAAAACGTCGGTTGAGCTCGCACAAAAAACCTTGCCGTCCTACATTGTACATTTTTTATACAACACCTAAACAAGAAAACTTCCTCTGCCGTAAAAAAAAAAATTATCGGCTAGCGAGCGTTTTTCAAAAAAAATTGCGCAATGTCGGCTGAAAAATATCAGTCGGGGCTACTTCACGACTGATGTCGGCTATTAAGTTTTCTATTCAAACCCTTAATGAAATATGCATGATGTCGGTAAGGAAATGTTCGATCGGCGTCATGCGATGATGCTTCCTTTTTAACCTCGATCAGTCATCTTTCCTGGCCGACGTCGACTGGCATTTTTTTCGATCAATATCGGTAAAAAATAATTTGTTGCCGAGATGGGCTAATGTTTTCCTGGCCGCATAAATGCGAATATGCCAGTTTCGGCCGAAAGAAAACGTCGGTTGAGCTCGAACAAAAAAACCTAGCCGACCTACATTGTACATATTTTATGCAACACCAAAACAAGAAAACTTCCCCTGCCGTAAAAAAAAACATTATCGGCCGGCGAGCGTTTTTAAAAAAAAAATTGCGCAATGTCGGCTGAAAAATATTAGTCGGGGCTACTTCACGACCAATGTCGGCTATTGAGTTTTCTATTCAATACCTTAATGAAATATGCATGATGTCGGTCAGGAAATGTTCGATCGGCGTCATGCGGTCATGCTTCTTTTTTAGACCTCGATCGGTCATCTTTCTTGGCGGACGTCGACTGTCAATTTTTTCAATCAATATCTGTGAAAAATATTTGTTTTAATGAGAATCATGAAACTGGCCAAATACAGGCTAAAGGCCCAAGTGGAGAAGGACGAAGGCCCAAGTGGAGAAGGACAAAGCCCCCGAGTGGAGAAGGGTGAAGGCCCAAGTGGAGAAGGATGAAGGCCCAGAGGCAGAAACACTATCAAGACTATTAATTGTTGCTGAAGGCCAAACTAATTTGAAGGCCCAAGATAAATAAGTTTTTAGTTATAATTTATTTTTATTGTAATTTTGGCCCAAACTGTTTAGAAGGCCCATGTCTATTTTTATCTTTTTGTTCTGATACACTATAAGTATTGGTTTTTATTTTCAATAAAAAAAAAAACTTTTGGCATTTCATAAAATTGGGTGAGAGTTTCTCTCTAGGTTCCTGGTTGAACCAATTATCAGACTTATCAAGGTAATCCTTGTGGCGTCTATCCTGACTTATCTTCCTTCACCGGAAGTGGTGTCTACCTAGACTTATCTTCCTTCACTGGAAGTGGCGTCTACCCAGACTTATCTTCCTTCACCGGAAGTGGCGTCTACCCTGACTTATCTTCCTTCACCGGAAGTGGCGTCTACCTTGACTTATCTTCCTTCACCGGAAGTGGCGTCATCCAAATCATCGTAGCCTGTATCAAACGATCCGCTCCTACTCAGGTTCGCATCATGTTTCCCGAGATGGGCAAATGTTTTCCTAGCCGAATAAATGGGAACATGCCATTTTCGGCCGAAATAAAACGTCGGTTGAGCTCGCACAAAAAAACCTAGCCGACCTACATTGTACATTTTTTATGCAACACCATAACAAGAAAACTTCCTCTGCCGTAAAAAAAAACATTATCGGCCAGCGAGCGTTTTTAAAAAGAAATTGCGCAATGTAGACTGAAAAATATCAGTCGGGATACTTCACGACAGATGTCAGCTATTGAGTTTTCTATTCAATCCCTTAATGAAATATGCATGATGTCGGTAAGGAAATGTTCGATCGGCGTCATGCGGTGATATTTCCTTTTTAACCTCGATCGGTCATCTTTCCTGGGCGACGTCGACTGGCATTTTTTTCGATCAATATCGGTGAAAAATATTTTTTTGCCGGGATGGGCTAATGTTTTCCTGGCCGCATAAATGGGAACATGCCAGTTTCGGCCGAAACAAAACGTCGGTTGAGCTCGCTCAAAAAAACCTAGCCGACCTACATTGTACATTTTTTATGCAACACCAAAACAAGAAAAATTCCTCTGCCGTAAAAAAAAAAACATTATCGGCCAGCGAGCGTTTTTTAAAAAAAAAATAACGCAATGTCGGTTGAAAAATATCAGTCGGGGGGTACTTCACGACCGATGTCGGCTATTGAGTTTTCTATTCAATCCCTTAAAGAAATATGCATGATGTCGGTAAGGAAATGTTCGATCGGCATCATGCGGTGATGTTTCTATTTTAGACCTCGATCGGTCATCTTTCCTGGCCGACGTCGACTGCCATTTTTTTCGATCAATATCGATGAAAAATAATTTTTTGCCGAGATGGGCTAATGTTTTCCTGGCCGAATAAATGCGAATATGTCAGTTTCGGCCGAAACAAAACGTCGGTTGAGCTCGGAGTAAAAAACCTAGCCGACCTACATTGTACATTTTTTATGCAACACCAAAACAAGAAAACTTCCTCTGCCGTAAAAAAAGAACATTATCGGCCAGCGATCCTTTTTTAAAAAAAAATTACGCAATGTCGGTTGAAAAATATCAGTCGGGGGCTACTTCACGACCGATGTCGGCTATTGAGTTTTCTATTCAATCACTTAATGAAATATGCATGATGTAAGTACGGAAATGTTCGATTGGCGTCATGCGGTGATGCTTCCTTTTTAACCTCGATCGGTCATCTTTCCTGGCCGACGTCGACTGGCATTTTTTTCGATCAATATCGGTGAAAATTTTTTTTTTGCCGAGATGGGCTAATGTTTTCCTTGCCGAATAAATGCGAATATGCCAGTTTTGGCCGAAATAAAACGTCGGTTGAGCTCGCACAAAAAACCTTGCCTTCCTACATTGTACATTTTTTATACAACACCAAAACAAGAAAACTTCCTCTGCCGTAAAAAAAAAAAATTATCAGCCAGCGAGCGTTTTTAAAAAAAAATTGCGCAATGTCGGCTGAAAAATATCAGTCGGGGCTACTTCACGACCGATGTCGGCTATTAAGTTTTCTATTCAATCCCTTAATGAAATATGCATGATGTCGGTAAGGAAATGTTCGATCGGCGTCATGCGATGATGCTTCCTTTTTAACCTCGATCAGTCATCTTTCCTGGCCGACGTCGACTGGCATTTTTTTCGATCAATATCGGTGAAAAATATTTTTTTGCCGGGATGGGCTAATGTTTTCCTGGCCGCATAAATGGGAACATGCCAGTTTCGGCCGAAACAAAACGTCGGTTGAGCTCGCTCAAAAAAACCTAGCCGACCTACATTGTACATTTTTTATGCAACACCAAAACAAGAAAAATTCCTCTGCCGTAAAAAAAAAAACATTATCGGCCAGCGAGCGTTTTTTAAAAAAAAAATAACGCAATGTCGGTTGAAAAATATCAGTCGGGGGGTACTTCACGACCGATGTCGGCTATTGAGTTTTCTATTCAATCCCTTAAAGAAATATGCATGATGTCGGTAAGGAAATGTTCGATCGGCATCATGCGGTGATGTTTCTATTTTAGACCTCGATCGGTCATCTTTCCTGGCCGACGTCGACTGCCATTTTTTTCGATCAATATCGATGAAAAATAATTTTTTGCCGAGATGGGCTAATGTTTTCCTGGCCGAATAAATGCGAATATGTCAGTTTCGGCCGAAACAAAACGTCGGTTGAGCTCGGAGTAAAAAACCTAGCCGACCTACATTGTACATTTTTTATGCAACACCAAAACAAGAAAACTTCCTCTGCCGTAAAAAAAGAACATTATCGGCCAGCGATCCTTTTTTAAAAAAAAATTACGCAATGTCGGTTGAAAAATATCAGTCGGGGGCTACTTCACGACCGATGTCGGCTATTGAGTTTTCTATTCAATCACTTAATGAAATATGCATGATGTAAGTACGGAAATGTTCGATTGGCGTCATGCGGTGATGCTTCCTTTTTAACCTCGATCGGTCATCTTTCCTGGCCGACGTCGACTGGCATTTTTTTCGATCAATATCGGTGAAAATTTTTTTTTTGCCGAGATGGGCTAATGTTTTCCTTGCCGAATAAATGCGAATATGCCAGTTTTGGCCGAAATAAAACGTCGGTTGAGCTCGCACAAAAAACCTTGCCTTCCTACATTGTACATTTTTTATACAACACCAAAACAAGAAAACTTCCTCTGCCGTAAAAAAAAAAAATTATCAGCCAGCGAGCGTTTTTAAAAAAAAATTGCGCAATGTCGGCTGAAAAATATCAGTCGGGGCTACTTCACGACCGATGTCGGCTATTAAGTTTTCTATTCAATCCCTTAATGAAATATGCATGATGTCGGTAAGGAAATGTTCGATCGGCGTCATGCGATGATGCTTCCTTTTTAACCTCGATCAGTCATCTTTCCTGGCCGACGTCGACTGGCATTTTTTTCGATCAATATCGGTGAAAAATATTTTTTTGCCGGGATGGGCTAATGTTTTCCTGGCCGCATAAATGGGAACATGCCAGTTTCGGCCGAAACAAAACGTCGGTTGAGCTCGCTCAAAAAAACCTAGCCGACCTACATTGTACATTTTTTATGCAACACCAAAACGAGAAAAATTCCTCTGCCGTAAAAAAAAAAACATTATCGGCCAGCGAGCGTTTTTTAAAAAAAAAATAACGCAATGTCGGTTGAAAAATATCAGTCGGGGGGTACTTCACGACCGATGTCGGCTATTGAGTTTTCTATTCAATCCCTTAAAGAAATATGCATGATGTCGGTAAGGAAATGTTCGATCGGCATCATGCGGTGATGTTTCTATTTTAGACCTCGATCGGTCATCTTTCCTGGCCGACGTCGACTGCCATTTTTTTCGATCAATATCGATGAAAAATAATTTTTTGCCGAGATGGGCTAATGTTTTCCTGGCCGAATAAATGCGAATATGTCAGTTTCGGCCGAAACAAAACGTCGGTTGAGCTCGGAGTAAAAAACCTAGCCGACCTACATTGTACATTTTTTATGCAACACCAAAACAAGAAAACTTCCTCTGCCGTAAAAAAAGAACATTATCGGCCAGCGATCCTTTTTTAAAAAAAAATTACGCAATGTCGGTTGAAAAATATCAGTCGGGGGCTACTTCACGACCGATGTCGGCTATTGAGTTTTCTATTCAATCACTTAATGAAATATGCATGATGTAAGTACGGAAATGTTCGATTGGCGTCATGCGGTGATGCTTCCTTTTTAACCTCGATCGGTCATCTTTCCTGGCCGACGTCGACTGGCATTTTTTTCGATCAATATCGGTGAAAAATATTTTTTTGCCGGGATGGGCTAATGTTTTCCTTGCCGAATAAATGCGTACATGCCAGTTTCGGCCAAAACAAAATGTCGGTTGAGCTCGCTCAAAAAAACCTGGCCGACCTACATTGTACATTTTTTATGCAACACCAAAACAAGAAAACTTTCTCTGCCGTGAAAAAAAACATTATCGGCCAGCGAGCGATTTTAAAAAGAAATTGCGCAATGTCGGCTGAAAAATATCAGTCGGGGCTACTTCACGACCGATGTCGGCTATTGAGTTTTCTATTCAATCCCTTAATGAAATATGCATGATGTCGGTAAGGAAATGTTCGATCGGCGTCATGCGGTGATGCTTCCTTTTTGACCTCGATCGGTCATCTTTCCTGGCCGACGTCGACTGGCATTTTTTTCGATCAATATCGGTGAAAAATATTTTTTTGCCGAGATGGGCTAATGTTTTCCTGGCCGCATAAATGCGAATATGCCAGTTTTGGCCGAAACAAAACGTCGGTTGAGCTCGCCTAAAAAAACCTAGTCGACCTACATTGTACATTTTTTATGCAACACCAAAACAAGAAAACTTCCTCTGCCGTAAAAAAAAAACATTATCGGCCAGCGAGCGTTTTTAAAAAGAAACTGCGCAATGTCAACTGAAAAATATCAGTCGGGCTACTTCACGACAGATGTCGGCTATTGAGTTTTCTATTCAATCCCTTAATAAAATATGCATGATGTCGATAAGGAAATGTTGGATCGGCGTCATGCGGTGATGCTTCTTTTTTAGGCCTCGATCGGTCATCTTTCTTGGCGGACGTCGACTGTCAATTTTTTCAATCACTGTCTGTGAAAAATATTTTTTTGCCGAGACATACTAATATTTTCCTGGCCGAATAAATGGGAACATGCCAGTTTCGGCCGAAACAAAACGTCGGTTGAGCTCGCTTAAAAAAACCTAGCTGACCTACATTGTACATTTTTCATGCAACACCAAAACAAGAAAAGTTCCTCTGCCGTAAAAAAAAACATTATCGGCCAGCGAGCGTTTTTTAAAAAAAAATAGCTCAATGTCGGCTGAAAAATATTAATCGGGGGGCTACTTCACGACCGATGTCGGCTATTGAGTTTTCTATTCAATCCCTTAATGAAATATGCATGATGTCGGTAAGGAAATGTTCGATCGGCGTCATGCGGTCATGCTTCTTTTTTAGACCTCGATCGGTCATATTTCTTGGTGGACATCGACTGTCAATAATTTCACTCAATATCGATGAAAAATATTTTTTTGCCCAATGGGGCTAATGTTTTCCTGGCCGAATAAATGGGAACATGCCAGGTTCGGCCGAAACAAAACATCGGTTGAGCTCGCACAAAAAACCCTAGCTGACCTACATTGTACATTTTTTTTGCAACACCAAAACACGAAAACTTACTCTGCCGTAAAAAAAAACATTATCGGCCAGCGAGCGTTTTTAAAAAAAAAATGCGCAATGTCGGTTGAAAAATATCAGTCGGGGCTACTTCACGACCGATGTCGGCTATTGAGTTTTCTATACAATCTCTTAATGAAATATGCATGATGCCGGTAAGGAAATGTTCGATCGGCGTCATGCGGTGATGCTTCCTTTTTAACCTCGATCGGTCATCTTTCCTGGCCGACGTCGACTGGCATTTTTTTCGATCAATATCGGTGAAAAATATTTTTTTGCCGAAATGGGTTAATGTTTTCCTGGCCGAATGAATGCGAATATGCCAGTTTCGACCAAAATAAAACGTCGGTTGAACTCCCTCAAAAAAACCTAGCCGACCTACATTGTACATTTTCTATGCAACACCAAAACAAGAAAACTTCCTCTGCCTTAAAAAAAAACATTATCGGCCAGCAAGCGTTTTTAAAAAAAAATTGCGCAATGTCAGCTGAAAAATATCAGTCGGGCTACTTCACGACAGATGTCGGCTATTGAGTTTTCTATACAATCTCTTAATGAAATATGCATGATGTCGGTAAGGAAATGTTCGATCGGCGTCATGCGGTGATACTTCCTTTTTAACCTCGATCAGTCATCTTTCCTGGCCGACGTCGACTGGCATTTTTTTCGATCAACATCGGTGAATAATATTTTTTTGCCGAGATGGGCTAATGTTTGCCTGGCCGAATAAATGAGAACATGCCAGTTTCTGCCGAAACAAAACGTCGGTTGAGCTCGCTCAAAAAAACCTAGCCGACCTACATTGTACATTTTTCATGCAACACCAAAACAAGAAAAGTTCCTCTGCCGTAAAGAAAACATTATCGGCCAGCGAGCGTATTTAAAAAAAAAGTCGGCTGAAAAATATCAGTCTGGGGCTACTTCACGACCGATGTCGGCTATCGAGTTTTCTATAAAATCTCTTAATGAAATTTGCATGATGTCGGTAAGGAAATGTTCGATCGGCGTCATGCGGTGATACTTCTTTTTTAGACCTCGATCGGTCATCTTTCTTGGCGGACGTCGACTGTCAATTTTTTCAATCAATATCTGTGAATAATATTTTTTTGCCGAGATGGGCTAACGTTTTCCTGGCCGAATAAATGGGAACATGCCAGTTTCGGCCGAAACAAAACGCCGGTTGAGCTCGCTCAAAAAAACCTAGCCGACCTACATTGTACATTTTTCATGCAACACCAAAACAAGAAAACTTCCTCTGCCGTAAAAAAAAACATTATCGGCCAGCGAGCGTTTTTAAAAAGAAATTGCGCAATGTCAACTGAAAAATATCAGTCGGGCTACTTCACCACGGATTTCGGCTATTGAGTTTTCTATTCAATCCCTTAATGAAATATGCATGATGTCGGTAAGGAAATGTTCGATTGGCGTCATGCGGTGATGCTTCCTTTTTAACCTCGATCGGTCATCTTTCCTGGCCGACGTCAACTGGCATTTTTTTCGATCAATATCGGTGAAAAATATTTTTTTGCCGAGATGGGCTAATGTTTTCCTGGCCGAATAAATGCGAAAAAGCGAGTTTCGGCCGAAACAAAACGTCGGTTGAGCTCGCACAAAAAAACCTAGCCGACCTACATTGTACATTTTTTATGCAACACCAAAACAAGAAAAGTTCCTCTGCCGTAAAAAAAAACATTATCGGCCAGCGAGCGTTTTTAAAAAAAAAATTGCGCAATGTCAGCTGAAAAATATCTGTCGGGGCTACTTCACGACCGATGTCGGCTATTGAGTTTTCTATTCAATCCCTTAATGAAATAATATGCATGATGTCGGTAAGGAAATGTTCGATCGGCGTCATGCGGTCATGCTTCTTTTTTAGACCTCGATCGGTCATCTTTCTTGGCGGACGTCGACTGTCAATTTTTTCAATCAATATCTATGAAAAATGTTTTTTTGCCGAGATGGGCTAATGTTTTCCTGGCCGAATAAATGGGAACATGCCAGTTTCGGCCGAAACAAAATGTCGGTTGAGCTCGCTCAAAAAAACCTAGCCGACCTACATTGTACATTTTTCATGCAACACCAAACCAAGAAAACTTCCTTTGCCGTAAAAAAAAACATTATCGGCCAGCAAGCGTTTTTAAAAAGAAATTGCGCAATGTCAACTGAAAAATATCAGTCGGGATACTTCACGACAGATGTCAGCTATTGAGTTTTCTATTCAATCCCTTAATGAAATATGCATGATGTCGGTAAGGAAATGTTCGATCGACGTCATGCGGTGATGCTTCTTTTTTAGACCTCGATCGGTCATCTTTCCTGGCCGACGTCGACTGGCATTTTTTTCGATCAATGTCGGTGAAAAATATATTTTTGCCGAGATGGGCTAATGTTTTCCTGGCCGAATAAATGGGAACATGCCAGTTTCGGCCGAAACAAAACGTCGGTTGAGCTCACTCAAAAAAACCTAGCCGACCTACATTGTACATTTTTCGTGCAACACCAAAACAAGAAAAGTTCCTCTGCCGTAAAAAACAACATTATCGGCCAGCGAGCGTTTTTAAAATGAAAATTGCGCAATGTCGGCTGAAAAATATCAACTGGGGCTACTTCAAGACCGATGTCGGCTATTGAGTTTTCTATTCAATCCTTTAATGAAATATGCATGATGTCGGTAAGGAAATGTTCGATCGGCGTCATGCGGTCATGCTTCTTTTTTAGACCTCGATCGGTCATCTTTCTTGGCGGACGTCGACTGTCAATTTTTTCGATCAATATTGGTGAAAAATATTTTTTTGCCGAGATAAGCTAATGTTTTCCTGGCCGAATAAATGGGAACATGCCAGTTTCGGCCGAAACAAAACGTCGGTTGAGCTCGCAGAAAAAAACCTTGCCGACCTACATTGTACATTTTTTATGCAACACCAAAAAGAGAAAACTTCCTCTGCCGTAAAAGAAAACATTATCGGCCAGCGAGCATTTTTAAAATGAAAATTGCGCAATGTCGGCTGAATAATATCAGTCCGGGGTACTTCAAGACCGATGTCGGCTATTGAGTTTTCTATTCAATCCCTTAATGAAATATGCATGATGTCGGTAAGGAAATGTTTGAACGGCGTCATGCGGTCATGCTTCTTTTTTAGACCTCGATGGGTCATATTTCCTAGCCGACGTCGACTGGCATTTTTTTCGATCAATATCGGTGAAAAATATTTTTTTGCCGAGATGGGCTAATGTTTTCCTGGCCGAATAAATGGGAACATGCCAGTTTCGGCCGAAACAAAACGTCGGTTGAGCTCCCCTAAAAAAACCTAGCCGACCTACATTGTATATTTTTTATGCAACACCAAAACAAGAAAACTTCCTCTGTCGTAAAAAAAAACATTATCGGCCAGCGAGCATTTTTAAAATGAAAATTGCGCAATGTCGGCTGAAAAATATCAGTCGGGGCTACTTCGCGACCGATGTCGGCTATTGACTTTTCTATTCAATCCCTTAATGAAATATGCATGATGTCGGTAAGGAAATGTTCGATCGACGTCATGCGGTCATGCTTCTTTTTTAGACCTCGATCGGTCATATTTCCTGGCCGACGTCGACTGGCATTTTTTTCGATCAATATCTGTGAAAAATATTTTTTTGCCGAGATGGGCTAATGTTTTCCTGGCCGAATAAATGGGAACATGCCAGTTTCGGCCGAAACAAAACGTCGGTTGAGCTCGCACAAAAAAACCTAGCCGACCTACATTTTATATTTTTTATGCAACACCAAAACAAGAAAACTTTCTCTGCCGTAAAAAAAAAACATTATCGGCCAGCAAGCGTTTTTAAAATGAATATTGCGCAATGTCGGCTGAAAAATATCAGTCGGGGCTACTTCGTGATGAGAATCATGAAACTGGCTTAATATAGGCTAAAGGCCCAAGTGGAGAAGGACGAAGGCCCAAGTGGAGAAGGACAAAGCCCCCGAGTGGAGAAGGATGAAGGCCCAAGTGGAGAAGGATGAAGGCCGAGAGGCAGAGACACTATTAAGACTATTAATTGTTGCTGAAGGCCCAAACTTTTTTGAAGGCTCAAGTTAAATAAATTTTTAGTTATAATTTATTTTTATTCTAATTTTGGCCCAAACTGTTTAGAAGGCCCATGTCTATTTTTATCTTTTTGTTCAGCTACACTATAAGTATTGGTTTTTGTTTTGAATAAAAAAAGAACTTTTGGCATTTTGATAAAATTTGGTGAGAGTTTCTCTCGGGGTTCCTTGTTGAACCAATTATCAGACTTATCAAGGTAATCCTTGTGGCGTCTACCCAGACTTATCTTCCTTCACCGGAAGTGGCGTCTACCCTGACTTATCTTCCTTCACCGGAAGTGGCATCATCCAAACCTTCGTAGCCTGTATCAAACGATCCGCTCCTACTCAGGTTCACATCATCTGGTATCAGAGCTTCGGCTCTTGATACAGGTTCTATCATATCCTATTATTTTTCTTTGTAATTTGTCCAGGTTCGTGTTTTGTCCTTGTTCTGTTATTTGTTTTTCTTGTTTGCGTCTTGTTGCGTTCTTGTTTGTGTCTTTGTTTCGTTCTTGTTCTTGTCACGTTTGTGTTCTTGTTGTTGTTTTTGTTTCTAGTGTCTTTCAAACTTTGTGTCAAAAAAAAAAAAATTGTTTGAGTTCTTGTTTCTTGTTCTTGTGCCTATCATATTGTATTCTGTCTTTTGTTCATAACTTTTGTTTCAGCCTATTCGAATTCTGTTTGGGGTAAAAATTGCCTAATTGCTGAATTGCTAAATTGTCAAATTTGCCTAATGATGATTGCCTATTGAACGAATTCTAATAGCTGGACGTCTGAAAAAAAAAACAAAAAAAAAATAGAGAGAAAAAAAAAAGAAACGAAAAAAAAAGAAAGAAAGAAAGAGAAAGAAAGAAAGAAAAAAAACGCAACAGTTGCAAAAAAAAAAAAAAAAAAAAAAAAAAAAAAAAAAAACTTTTGACATTTGATAAAATTTGGTGAGAGTTTCTCTCTGAGTTCCTTGTTGAACCAATCTCAGACTTATCAAGGTAATCCTTGTGGCGTCTACCCAGACTTATCTTCCTTAACCGGAAGTGGCGTCTACCCAGACTTATCTTCCTTCACCGGAAGTGGCGTCTACCCTGACTTATCTTCCTTCACCGGAAGTGGCGTCATCCAAACCTTCGTAGCCTGTATCAAACGATCCGCCCCGTAAGATTCACATCATCTGGTATCAGAGCTTCGGCTCTTGATACAGGTTCTATCTTATCCTATTATTTTTCTTCGTAATTTGTCTAGGTTCGTGTTTTTGTCCTTGTTCTGTTATTTGCGTTCTTGTTCTTGTCACGTCCTTGTTCTTGTTTCTTGTGTCTTTCACACTGTGTCAAAAAAAAATTGCAAAAAAAATTTGAAAAAAAAAGTGGGTGTTTGATCTTTGAACACGAAATTGAGGCATTTAGAGGTGTTTTTTTTGAAAGAAAATCGTGGAACAAATCCCATTATCTAGATTCTCCTCTGAATTCTGAGCGTTTTGATATATAGTGGGCCTCAAACAGACAACCGTAGCAAAAGTTATGAGCATTTGAAGTTTAGTTGTCATATCTGTTATCTTATCTGTTATCCTATCTATTATCTTATTTGTTATCATATCTGTTATCCAAATTAAATCTAATTTGTTATCCCAAATCTGATCTATTATCCAAATCAAATCAAATCAAAAAAATTTATCCAAATCAGATTTGTTATCCAAATCTAATCTGTTATCCAAATCAAATCCAATCTGCTATCCAAATCAAGTCCAAGTTGTTATCCCAAATCAAATCTGTTACTCTGATAATTCTATTGTCTTTCCTTTTATTTTATATTACCTTGTGTGTCTAATTCGATCCATCGAGGAACTTAAGAGGGAGTGAGTGATAAAAGGCAAGAGTGAAAACATCACACAAAAGCCTATATTGAGAGCATCAAACACGAGTGAACTACCATTAAAGAGAGAAACACGTGAGTAGAGTGTGGTGAGGTCCTGAATTTTTTTTTAATTTACTACAAAATTCTTTGTTCCTTAATCATGGCAAGAGCTGGTGACAATGGTGGTGTATATCATCAACTGGACGAATCTCAACGCTTATTTCTGGACGCGTGGACTACACAAATGCAACGTTTGTTGAACCGTAACAAAGAAAAGCCCTACAGACGAATAGCCAAATCTTCCTCATTTACTCTTAAACCTCTATCCCCTAGAGAAGTGTGTGATGACCAAATCAGAATGGGAGAAAAGAGAGAACAAGAGAAAGAAAATAGTGAGGCACCACAAAGGAATATGAAAAAGAAGAGTGATACACCCGAGGAAAAGAGTGATACACATGAGAGAAAATTTAATTATTTTGCAGAGGCGAGTGAAGTGAGGAAAGTGTTACCTGCTCATGAACCACTCAATCTACAGTATTGCAAAGACAGTAAAATTTCTACTGATAATTCTAATGAGTTTACTATTTCTATTTCTCCTAGTGTTCAACCATTATTGCAGGAATTTAAAAATGTCTTTCCTAAGGATATTTCTCATGGACTACCACCTTCAAGAGGCATAGAACATCAAGTTGATGTCCTCCCCGGAGCTTCATTGCCTAACAGGCCAACTTACAAAAGCAATCCCCAAGAGACTCAACGTAAGGATGCACATGCCAAAGTTGAGTATGTGAAAAGATTGTATGACCAAGTGAAGGTGCAAATTGCAAAGAAGAATGAAAGCTATGTCAAGCAAGCCCACAAGAAAAGGAAGGAAGTGGTACTTGAACCCGGTGATGATCCTGAACATTTGAGGACAAATGTTTTCCAAGAAGGAGGGAATGATGAGAATCATGAAACTGGCCAAATACAGGCTAAAGGCCCAAGTGGAGAAGGACGAAGGCCCAAGTGGAGAAGGACAAAGCCCCCGAGTGGAGAAGGATGAAGGCCCAAGTGGAGAAGGATGAAGGCCCAGAGGCAGAGACACTATCAAGACTATTAATTGTTGCTGAAGGCCCAAACTAATTTGAAGGCCCAAGTTAAATAAGTTTTTAGTTATAATTTATTTTTATTGTAATTTTGGCCCAAACTGTTTAAAAGGCCCATGTCTATTTTTATCTTTTTGTTTAGCTACACTATAAGTATGGGTTTTTGTTTTGAATAAAAGAACTTTTGACATTTTCATAAAATTGGGTGAGAGTTTCTCTCTGGGTTCCTTCCGATGTCGGCTATCGAGTTTTCTATTCAATCCCTTAATGAAATATGCATGATATCGGAATGGAAATGTTCGATCGGCGTCATGCGGTGATGCTTCCTTTTTAACCTCGATCGGTCATCTTTCTGGGCGGACTTTGACTGTCAATTTTTTCGATCAATATCTTTGAAAAATATTTTTTTGCCGAGATAAGCTAATGTTTTCCTGGCCGAATAAATGGGAACATGCCAGTTTCGGCCGAAACAAAACGTCGGTTGAGCTCGCACAAAAAAACCTAGCCGACCTACATTGTATATTTTTTATGCAACACCAAAACAAGAAAACTTCCTCTGCCGTAAAAAAAAAAAATTATCGGCCAGCAAGCGTTTTTAAAATGAAAATTGCGCAATGTCGGCTGAAAAATATCAGTCGGGGCTACTTGGCGACCGATGTCGGCTATTGAGTTTTCTATTCAATCCCTTAATGAAATATGGATGATGTCGATAAGGAAATGTTCGATCGGCGTCATGCGGTCATGCTTCTTTTTTAGACCTCGATCGGTCATATTTCCTGGCCGACGTCGACTGGCATTTTTTCCGATCAATATCGGTGAAAAATATTTTTTTGCCGAGATGGGCTAATGTTTTCCTGGTCGAATAAATGCGAATATGCCAGTTTCGGTTGAAACAAAACGTCGATGAGCTCGCACAAAAAAACCTAGCCGACCTACATTGTACATTTTTTATGCAACACCAAAACAAGAAAACTTCCTCTGCCGTAAACAAAAACATTATCGGCCAGCGAGCGTTTTTAAAAAGAAATTGCGCAATGTCAACTGAAAAATATCAGTCGGGATACTTCACGACAGATGTCTTCTATTGAGTTTTCTATTCAATCCCTTAATGAAATATGCATGATGTCGGTAAGGAAATGTTCGATCGGCGTCATGCGGTGATGCTTCCTTTTTAACCTCGATCGGTCATCTTTCCTGGCCGACGTCGACAGTCAATTTTTTCGATTAATATCTGTGAAAAGTATTTTTTTCCCGAGATAAGCTAATGTTTTCCTGGCCGAATAAATGGGAACATGCCAGTTTCGGCCGAAACAAAACGTCAGTTGAGCTCGCACAAAAAAACCTAGCCGACCTACATTGTACATTTTTTATGCAACACCAAAACAAGAAAACTTCCTCTGCCGAAAAGAAAACATTATCGGCCAGCAAGCGTATTTAAAATGAAAATTCTGCAATGTCGGCTGAATAATATCAGTCGGTACTTCAAGACCGATGTCGGCTATTGAGTTTTCTATTCAATCCCTTAATGAAATATGCATGATGTCGGTAAGGAAATGTTCGATCGACGTCATGCGGTCATGCTTCTTTTTTAGACCTCGATCAGTCATATTTCCTGGCCGACGTCGATTGGCATTTTTTTCTATCAATATCGGTGAAAAATATTTTTTATCCAAGATGGCCTAATGTTTTCCTGGCCGAATAAATGGGAACATGCCAGTTTCGGCCGAAACAAAACGTCGGTTGAGCTCGCTCAAAAAAACCTAGCCAACCTACATTGTATATTTTTTATGCAACACCAAAACAAGAAAACTTCCTCTGCCGGAAAAAAAAAACATTATCGGCCAGCCAGCGTTTTTAAAATTAAAATTACGCAATGTCGGCTGAAAAATATCAGTCGGGACTACTTCGCGACCGATGTCGGCTATTGAGTTTTCTATTCAATCCCTTAATGAAATATGCATGATGTCGGTAAGGAAATGCTCGATCGGCGTCATGCGGTCATGCTTCTTTTTTAGACCTCGATCCGTCATCTTTCTTGGCGGACGTCGACTGTCAATTTTTTCGATCAATATCTGTGAAAAATATTTTTTTGCCGAGATAAGCTAATGTGTTCCTGGCCGAATAAATGGGAACATGCCAGTTTCGGCCGAAACAAAACGTCGATGAGCTCGCACAAAAAAACCTAGCCGACCTACATTTTACATTTTTTATGCAACACCAAAACAAGAAAACTTCCTCTGCCGTAAACAAAAACATTATCGGCCAGCGAGCGTTTTTAAAAAGAAATGGCGCAATGTCGGTTGAAAAATATCAGTCGGGATACTTCAAGACCGATGTCGGCTATTGAGTTTTCTGTTCAATCCCTTAATGAAATATGCATGATGTCGGTAAGGAAATGTTCGATCGGCGTCATGCGGTGATGCTTCCTTTTTAACCACGATCGGTCATCTTTCCTGGCCGACGTCGACAGGCATTTTTTTCGATCAATATCGGTGAAAAATATATTTTTCCCGAGATGGGCTAATGTTTTCCTGGCCGAATAAATGCGAATATGCCAGTTTCGGTTGAAACAAAACGTCGGTTGAGCTCGCTCAAAAAAACCTAGCCGACGTACATTGTATATTTTTTATGCAACACCAAAACAAGAAAACTTCCTCTGCCGTAAACAAAAACATTATCGGCCAGCGAGCGTTTTTAAAAAGAAATTGCGCAATGTCAACTGAAAAATATCAGTCGGGATACTTCACGACAGATGTCTTCTATTGAGTTTTCTATTCAATCCCTTAATGAAATATGCATGATGTCGGTAAGGAAATGTTCGATCGGCGTCATGCGGTCATGCTTCTTTTTTAGACCTCGATCCGTCATCTTTCTTGGCGGACGTCGACTGTCAATTTTTTCGATCAATATCGGTGAAAAATATTTTTTTGCCGAGATAAGCTAATGTTTTCCTGGCCGAATAAATGGAAACATGCCAGTTTCGGCCGAAACAAAACGTCGGTTGAGCTCGCACAAAAAAGCCTAGCCGACCTACATTGTACATTTTTTATGCAACACCAAAACAAGAAAACTTTCTCTGCCGTAAAAAAAAAACATTATCGGCCAGCAAGCGTTTTTAAAATGAAAATTGCGCAATGTCGGCTGAAAAATATCAGTCGGGGCTACTTCGCGACCGATGTCGGCTATTGAGTTTTCTATTCAATCCCTTAATGAAATATGCATGATGTCGGTAAGGAAATGTTCGATCGGCGTCATGCGGTGATGCTTCCTTTTTAACCTCGATCGGTCATCTTTCTTGGCGGACTTTGACTGTCAATTTTTTCGATTAATATCTGTGAAAAATATTTTTTTGCCGAGATAAGCTAATGTTTTCCTGGCCGAATAAATGGGAACATGCCAGTTTCGGCCGAAACAAAACGTCGGTTGAGCTCGCACAAAAAAACCTAGCCGACCTACATTGTATATTTTTTATGCAACACCAAAACAAGAAAACTTTCTCTGCCGTAAAAAAACAACATTATCGGCCAGCAAGCGTTTTTAAAATGAAAATTGCGCAATGTCGGCTGAAAAATATCAGTCGGGGCTACTTCGCGACCGATGTCGGCTATTGAGTTTTCTATTCAATCCCTTAATGAAATATGCATGATGTCGGTAAGGAAATGTTCGATCGGCGTCATGCGGTCATGCTTCTTTTTTAGACCTCGATGGGTCATATTTCCTGGCCGACGTCGACTGGCATTTTTTTCGATCAATATCGGTGAAAAATATTTTTTTGCCGAGATGGGCTAATGTTTTCCTGGCCGAATAAATGGGAACATGCCAGTTTCGGCCGAAACAAAACGTCGGTTGAGCTCGCTCAAAAAAACCTAGCCGACCTGCATTGTATATTTTTTATGCAACCCCAAAACAAGAAAACTTCCTCTGCTGTAAAAAAAAAAACATTATCCGCCAGCAAGCGTTTTTAAAATGAAAATTGCGTAATGTCGGCTGAATAATATCAGTCCGGGGTACTTCAAGACCGATATCGGCTATTGAGTTTTCTATTCAATCCCTTAATGAAATATGCTTGATGTCGGTAAGGAAATGTTCGATCGGCGTCATGCGGTCATGCTTCATTTTTAGACCTCGATTCGTCATCTTTCTTGGCGGACGTCGACTGTCAATTTTTTCGATCAATATCGGTGAAAAATATTTTTTTGCCGAGATAAGCTAATGTTTTCCTGGCCGAATAAATGGGAACATGCCAGTTTCGGCCGAAACAAAACGTCGGTTGAGCTCGCACAAAAAAACCTAGCCGACCTACATTGTACATTTTTTATGCAACACCAAAACAAGAAAACTTCCTCTGCTGTAAAAAAAAACATTATCGGCCAGCGAGCGTTTTTAAAAAGAAATTGCGCAATGTCAACTGAAAAATATCAGTCGGGATACTTCACGACAGATGTCTTCTATTGAGTTTTCTATTCAATCCCTTAATGAAATATGCATGATGTCGGTAAGGAAATGTTTGATCGGCGTCATGCGGTGATGCTTCCTTTTTAACCTCGATCGGTCATCTTTCCTGGCCGACGTCGATTGTCAATTTTTTCGATCAATATCTGTGAAAAATAGTTTTTTCCCGAGATAAGCTAATGTTTTCCTGGCCGAATAAATGGTAGCATGCCAGTTTCGGCCGAAACAAAACGTCAGTTGAGCTCGCACAAAAAAACCTAGCCGACCTACATTGTACATTTTTTATGCAACACCAAAACAAGAAAACTTCATCTGCCGTAAAAGAAAACATTATCGGGCCAGCGAGCGTTTTTAAAAAGAAATTGCGGCAATGTCGGCTGAAAAATATCAGTCGGGATACTTCAAGACCGATGTCGGCTATTGAGTTTTCTATTCAATCCCTTAATGAAATATGCATGATGTCGATAAGGAAATGTTCGATCGGCGTCATGCGGTGATGCTACCTTTTTAACCTCGATCGGTCATCTTTCCTGGCCGACGTCGACAGGCATTTTTTTCGATCAATATCGGTGAAAAATATATTTTTGCCGAGATGGGCTAATGTTTTCCTGGCCGAATAAATGCGAATATGCCAGTTTCGGTTGAAACAAAACGTCGGTTGAGCTCGCTCAAAAAAACCTAGCCGACCTACATTGTATATTTTTTATGCAACACCAAAACAAGAAAACTTCCTCTGCCGTAAACAAAAACATTATCGGCCAGCGAGCGTTTTTAAAAAGAAATTGCGCAATATCAACTGAAAAATATCAGTCGGGATACTTCACGACAGATGTCTTCTATTGAGTTTTCTATTCAATCCCTTAATGAAATATGCATGATGTCGGTAAGGAAATGTTCGATCGGCGTCATGCGGTCATGCTTCTTTTTTAGACCTTGATCTGTCATCTTTCTTGGCGGACGTCGACTGTCAATTTTTTCGATCAATATCGGAGAAAAATATTTTTTTGCCGAGATAAGCTAATGTTTTCCTGGCCGAATAAATGCGAATATGCCAGTTTCGGTTGAAACAAAATGTCGATGAGCTCGCACAAATAAACCTAGCCGACCTACATTGTACATTTTTTATGCAACACCAAAACAAGAAAACTTCCTCTGCCGTAAACAAAAACATTATCAGCCAGCGAGCGTTTTTAAAAAGAAATTGCGCAATGTCAACTGAAAAATATCAGTCGGGATACTTCACGACTGATGTCTTCTATTGAGTTTTCTATTCAATCCCTTAATGAAATATGCATGATGTCGGTAAGGAAATGTTCGATCGGCGTCATGCGGTCATGCTTCTTTTTTAGACCTTGATCTGTCATCTTTCTTGGCGGACGTCGACTGTCAATTTTTTCGATCAATATCGGAGAAAAATATTTTTTTGCCGAGATAAGCTAATGTTTTCCTGGCCGAATAAATGCGATTATGCCAGTTTCGGTTGAAACAAAATGTCGATGAGCTCGCACAAAAAAACCTAGCCGACCTACATTGTACATTTTTAATGCAACACCAAAACAAGAAAACTTCCTCTGCCGTAAAAAAAAACATTATCGGCCAGCGAGCGTTTTAAAAAAGAAATTGCGCAATGTCAACTGAAAAATATCAGTCGGGATACTTCACGACAGATGTCTTCTATTGAGTTTTCTATTCAATCCCTTAATGAAATATGCATGATGTCGGTAAGGAAATGTTTGATCGGCGTCATGCGGTGATGCTTCCTTTTTAACCTCGATCGGTCATCTTTCCTGGCCGACGTCGACTGCCAATTTTTTCGATCAATATCTGTGAAAAATATTTTTTTGCCGAGATAAGCTAATGTTTTCCTGGCCGAATAAATGGGAACATGCCAGTTTCGGCCGAAACAAAACGTCGGTTGAACTCGCACAAAAAAACCTAGCCGACCTACATTGTATATTTTTTATGCAACACCAAAACAAGAAAACTTCCTCTGCCGTAAAAAAAAAACATTATCGGCCAGCAAGCGTTTTTAAAATTAAAATTGCGCAATGTCGGCTGAAAAATAACAGTCGGGGCTACTTTGCGACCGATGTCGGCTATTGAGTTTTCTATTCAATCCCTTAATGAAATATGCATGATGTCGGTAAGGAAATGTTCGATCGGCGTCATGCGGTCATGCTTCTTTTTTAGACCTCGATCGGTCATATTTCCTGGCCGACGTCGACTGGCATTTTTTCCGATCAATATCGGTGAAAAATATTTTTTTGACGAGATGGGCTAATGTTTTCCTGGTCGAATAAATGTGAATATGCCAGTTTCGGTTGAAACAAAATGTCGATGAGCTCGCACAAAAAAACCTAGCCGACCTACATTGTACATTTTTTATGCAACACCAAAACAAGAAAACTTCCTCTGCCGTAAAAAAAAACATTATCGGCCAGCGAGCGTTTTTAAAAAGAAATTGCGCAATGTCAACTGAAAAATATCAGTCGGGATACTTCACGACAGATGTCTTCTATTGAGTTTTCTATTCAATCCCTTAATGAAATATGCATGATGTCGGAAAGGAAATGTTCGATCGGCGTCATGCGGTGATGCTTCCTTTTTAACCTCGATCGGTCATCTTTCCTGGCCGACGTCGACTGTCAATTTTTTCGATCAATATCTGTGAAAAATATTTTTTTCCCGAGATAAGCTAATGTTTTCCAGGCCGAATAAATGGGAACATGCCAGTTTCGGCCGAAACAAAACGTCAGTTGAGCTCGCACAAAAAAACCTAGCCGACCTATATTGTACATTTTTTATGCAACACCAAAACAAGAAAACTTCCTCTGCCGTAAAAAAAAACATTATCGGCCAGCGAGCGTTTTTAAAAAGAAATTGCGCAATGTCAACTGAAAAATATCAGTCGGGATACTTCACGACAGATGTCTTCTATTGAGTTTTCTATTCAATCCCTTAATGAAATATGCATGATGTTTGTAAGGAAATGTTTGATCGGCGTCATGCGGTGATGCTTCCTTTTTAACCTCGATCGGTCATCTTTCCTGGCCGACGTCGACTGTCAATTTTTTCGATCAATATCTGTGAAAAATATTTTTTTGCCGAGATAAGCTAATGTTTTCCTGGCCGAATAAATGGGAACATGCCAGTTTCGGCCGAAACAAAACGTCAGTTGAACTCGCACAAAAAAACCTAGCCGACCTACATTGTATATTTTTTATGCAACACCAAAACAAGAAAACTTCCTCTGCCGAAAAGAAAACAATATCGGCCAGCGAGCGTTTTTAAAATGAAAATTGCGCAATGTCGGCTAAAAAATATCATTCGGGGCTACTTCGCGACCGATGTCGGTTATTGAGTTTTCTATTCAATCCCTTTGATGTGAACCTTACGGGGCGGATCGCTTGATACAGGCTGTAGAGTTTTTGGATGACGCCACTTCCGGTGAAGGAAGATAAGTCAGGGTAGACGCCACTTCCGGTGAAGGAAGATAAGTCCGGGTAGACGCCACTTCCAGTGAAGGAAGATAAGTCAAGGTAGACGCCACAAGGATTACCTTGATAAGTCTGATAATTGGTTCAACAAGGAACCCAGAGAGAAACTCTCATTAAATTTTATCAAATGCCAAAAGTTTTTTTTTATTGAAAATAAAAACCAATACTTATAGTGTATCTGAACAAAAAGATAAAAATAGACATGGGCCTTCTAAATAGGTTGGGCCAAAACTACAATAAATAAAAATTATAACTAAAAACATATTTAACTTGGGCCTTCAAATTAGTTTGGGCCTTCAGCAACAATTAATTGTCTTGATAGTGTCTCTACCTCTGGGCCTTCATCCTTCTCCACTTGAGCCTTCATCCTTCTCCACTTGGGGGCTTTGTCCTTCTCCACTTGGGCCTTCGTCCTTCTCCACTTGGGCCTTTAGCCTGCATTTGGCCAGTTTCATGATTCTCATCATTCCCTCCTTCTTGGAAAACATTTGTCCTCAAATTTTCAGGATCATCACCGGGTTCAAGTACCACTTCCTTCCTTTTCTTGTGGGCTTGCTTGACATAGCTTTCATTCTTCTTTGCAATTTGCACCTTCACTTGGTCATACAATCTTTTCACATACTCAACTTTGGCATGTGCATCCTTACGTTGAGTCTCTTGGGGATTGCTTTTGTAAGTTGGCCTGTTAGGCAATGAAGCTCCGGGGAGGAGATCAACTTGATGTTCTATGCCTCTTGAAGGTGGTAGTCCATGAGGAATCTCCTTAGGAAAGACATTTTTAAATTCCTGCAATAATGGTTGAACACTAGGAGAAATAGAAATAGTAAACTCATTAGAATTATCAGTAGAAATTTTACTGTCTTTGCAATACTGTAGATTGAGTGGTTCATGAGCAGGTAACACTTTCGTCACTTCACTCGCCTCTGCAAAATAATTAAATTTTCTCTCATGTGTATCACTCTTTTCCTCGGGTGTATCACTCTTCTTTTTCATATTCCTTTGTGGTGCCTCACTATTTTCTTTCTCTTGTTCTCTCTTTTCTCCCATTCTGATTTGGTCATCACACACTTCTCTAGGGGATAGAGGTTTAAGAGTAAATGAGGAAGATTTGGCTATTCGTCTGTAGGGCTTTTCTTTGTTACGGTTCAACAAACGTTGCATTTGTGTAGTCCACGCGTCCAGAAATAAGCGTTGAGATTCATCTAGTTGATGATATACACCACCATTGTCACCAGCTCTTGCCATGATTAAGGAACAAAGAATTTTGCAGTAAATTAAAAAAAATTCAGGACCTCACCACACTCTACTCACGTGTTTCTCTCTTTAATGGTAGTTCACTCGTGTTTGATGCTCTCAATATAGGCTTTTGTGTGATGTTTTCACTCTTGCCTTTTACCACTCACTCCCTCTTAAGTTCCTGGATGGATCGAATTAGACACACAAGGTAATATAAAATAAAAGGAAAGACAATAGAATTATCAGAGTAACAGATTTGATTTGGGATAACAACTTGGACTTGATTTGGATAGCAGATTGGATTTGATTTGGATAACAGATTAGATTTGGATAACAAATCTGATTTGGATAAATTTTTTTGATTTGATTTGATTTGGATAATAGATCAGATTTGGGATAACAAATTAGATTTAATTTGGATAACAGATATGATAACAAATAAGATAACAGATAGGATAACAGATATGACAACTAAACTTCAAATGCTCATAACTTTTGCTACGGTTGTCTGTTTGAGGCCCACTATATATCAAAACGCTCAGAATTCAGAGGAGAATCTAGATAATGGGATTTGTTCCACGATTTTCTTTAAAAAAAAACACCTCTAAATGCCTCAATTTCGTGTTCAAAGATCAAACACCCACTTTTTTTTTTTTCAAAATTTTTGCAACTTTTTTTTTTTAACTTGAAACAGAACTCAAACAATTTTTTTTTACACAAAGTCTAAAAGACACTAGAAACAAGAACAAGAACGTGACAAGAACAAGAACAAGAACAAGAATAAGAATGCAAATAACAGAACAAGGACAAAAACACGAACCTAGACATATTACGAAGAAAAAAAAAATAGGATAGGATACGATAGAACCTGTATCAAGAGCCGAAGCTCTGATACCAGATGATGTGAACCTGAGTAGCAGCGGATCGCTTGATACAGGCTACGAAGGATTGGATGACGCCACTTCCAGTGAAGGAAGATAAGTCATGGTAGACGCCACTTCCGGTTAAGGAAGATAAGTCTGGGTAGACGCCACTTCCAATGAAGGAAGATAAGTTTGGGTAGACGCCACTTCCAGTTAAGGAAGATAAGTCTGGGTAGACGCCACCAGTTTCATGATTCTCATCACCCTTAATGAAATATGCATGATGTCGGTAAGGAAATGTTCGATCGGCGTCATGCGGTCATGCTTCTTTTTTAGACCTCGATCCGTCATGTTTCTTGGCGGACGTTGACTGTCAATTTTTTCGATCAATATCGGTGAAAAATATTATTTTGCCGAGAAATGCGAATATGCCAGTTTCGGTTGAAACAAAACGTCGATGAGCTCGCACAAAAAAACCTAGCCGACCTACATTGTACATTTTTTATGCAACACCAAAACAAGAAAACTTCCTCTGCCGTAAACAAAAACATTATCGGCCAGCGAGCGTTTTTAAAAAGAAATTGCGCAATGTCAACTGAAAAATATCAGTCGGGATACTTCACGACAGATGTCTTCTATTGAGTTTTCTATTAAATCCCTTAATGAAATATGCATGATGTCGGTAAGGAAATGTTCGATCGGCGTCATGTGGTGATGCTTCCTTTTTAACCTCGATCGGTCATCTTTCTTGGCAGACTTTGACTGTCAATTTTTTCGATTAATATCTGTGAAAAATATTTTTTTGCCGAGATAAGCTAATGTTTTCCTGGCCGAATAAATGGGAACATGCCAGTTTCGGCCGAAACAAAACGTCGGTTGAGCTCGCACAAAAAAACCTAGCCGACCTACATTGTATATTTTTTACGCAACACCAAAACAAGAAAACTTCCTCTGCCGTAAAAAAAAAACATTATCGGCCAGCAAGCGTTTTTAAAATGAAAATTGCGCAATGTCGGCTGAAAAATATCAGTCGGGGCTACTTCGCGACCGATGTCGGCTATTGAGTTTTCTATTCAATCCCTTAATGAAATATGCATGATGTCGGTAAGGAAATGTTCGATTGGCGTCATGCGGTCCTGCTTCTTTTTTAGACCTCGATCGGTCATATTTCCTGGCCGACGTCGACTGGCATTTTTTTCGATCAATATCGGTGAAAAATATTTTTTTGCCGAGAAGGGCTAATGTTTTCCTGGCCGAATAAATGGGAACATGCCAGTTTCGGCCGAAACAAAACGTCGGTTGAGCTCGCTCAAAAAAACCTAGCCGACCTACATTGTATATTTTTTATGCAACACCAAAACAAGAAAACTTCCTCTGCCGTAAAAAAAAAAATATTATCGGCCAGCAAGCGTTTTTAAAATGAAAATTGCGCAATGTCGGCTGAAAAATATCAGTCGGGGCTACTTCGCGACCGATGTCGGTTATTGAGTTTTCTATTCAATCCCTTAATGAAATATGCATGATGTCGGTAAGGAAATGTTCGAACGGCGTGATGCGGTCATGCTTCATTTGTAGACCTCGATTCGTCATCTTTCTTGGCGGACGTCGACTGGCATTTTTTTCGATCAATATCGGTGAAAAATATTTTTTTGCCGAGATAAGCTAATGTTTTCCTGGCCGAATAAATGGGAACATGCCAGTTTCGGCCGAAACAAAACGTCGGTTGAGCTCGCACAAAAAAACCTAGCCGACCTACATTGTACATTTTTTATGCAACACCAAAACAAGAAAACTTCCTCTGCCATAAAAAAAAACATTATCGGCCAGCGAGCGTTTTTAAAAAGAAATTGCGCAATGTCAACTGAAAAATATCAGTCGGGATACTTCACGACAGATGTCTTCTATTGAGTTTTCTATTCAATCCCTTAATGAAATATGCATGATGTCGGTAAGGAAATGTTTGATCGGCGTCATGCGGTGATGCTTCCTTTTTAACCTCGATCGGTCATCTTTCTTGGCGGACGTCGACTGTCAATTTTTCCGATCAATATCGGTGAAAAATATTTTTTTGCCGAGATGGGCTAATGTTTTCCTGGTCGAATAAATGCGAATATGCCAGTTTCGGTTGAAAGAAAATGTCGATGAGCTCGCACAAAAAAACCTAGCCGACCTACATTGTACATTTTTTATGCAACACCAAAACAAGAAAACTTCATCTGCCGTAAAAGAAAACATTATCGGCCAGCGAGCGTTTTTAAAAAGAAATTGCGCAATGTCGGCTGAAAAATATCAGTCGGGATACTTCAAGACCGATGTCGGCTATTGAGTTTTCTATTCAATCCCTTAATGAAATATGCATGATGTCGATAAGGAAATGTTCGATCGGCGTCATGCGGTGATGCTTCCTTTTTAACCTCGATCGGTCATCTTTCCTGGCCGACGTCGACAGGCATTTTTTTCGATCAATATCGGTGAAAAATATATTTTTGCCGAGATGGGCTAATGTTTTCCTGGCCGAATAAATGCGAATATGCCAGTTTCGGTTGAAACAAAACGTCGGTTGAGCTTGCTCAAAAAAACCTAGCCGACCTACATTGTATATTTTTTATGCAACACCAAAACAAGAAAACTTCCTCTGCCGTAAACAAAAACATTATCGGCCAGCGAGCGTTTTTAAAAAGAAATTGCGCAATATCAACTGAAAAATATCAGTCGGGATACTTCACGACAGATGTCTTCTATTGAGTTTTCTATTCAATCCCTTAATGAAATATGCATGATGTCGGTAAGGAAATGTTCGATCGGCGTCATGCGGTCATGCTTCTTTTTTAGACCTCGATCTGTCATCTTTCTTGGCGGACGTCGACTGTCAATTTTTTCGATCAATATCGGAGAAAAATATTTTTTTGCCGAGATAAGCTAATGTTTTCCTGGCCGAATAAATGCGAATATGCCAGTTTCGGTTGAAACAAAATGTCGATGAGCTCGCACAAAAAAACCTAGCCGACCTACATTGTACATTTTTTATGCAACACCAAAACAAGAAAACTTCCTCTGCCGTAAACAAAAACATTATCAGCCAGCGAGCGTTTTTAAAAAGAAATTGCACAATGTCAACTGAAAAATATCAGTCGGGATACTTCACGACTGATGTCTTCTATTGAGTTTTCTATTCAATCCCTGGCGTCTACCCAGACTTATCTTCCTTAACCGGAAGTGGCGTCTACCCAGACTTATCTTCCTTCACTGGAAGTGGCGTCTACCCTGACTTATCTTCCTTCACTGGAAGTTGCGTCATCCAAACCTTCGTAGCCTGTATCAAGTGATCCGCCCCGTAAGATTCACATCATTTGGTATCAGAGCTTTGGCTCTTGATACAGGTTTTATCTTATCCTATTATTTTTCTTTGTAATTTGTCCAGGTTCGTGTTTTGTCCTTGTTCTGTTATTTGTTTTTCTTGTTTGCGTCTTGTTGCGTTCTTGTTTGTGTCTTTGTTTCGTTCTTGTTCTTGTCACGTTTGTGTTCTTGTTGTTGTTCTTGTTTCTAGTGTCTTTCAGACTTTGTGTCGTAAAAAAAAATTATTTGGGTTCTGTTTCAAGTAAAAAAAAAGTTTTAGAAATTTTGAAGAAAAAAAAAGAGAAGAAAAGAAGAAAGAGAAAAAAGAGAAAGTGGGTGTTTGATCTTTCAACACGAAATTGAGGCAGTTAGAGGCTTTTTTTTGGCAGAAAATCGTGTACCAAATCCCCTTATCTAGATTCTCCTCTGAATTCTGAGCGTTTTGATATATAGTGGGCCTCAAACGGACAACCGTAACAAAAGTTATGAGCATTTGAAGTTTAATTGTCATATCTGTTATCTTATCTATTATCCTATCTGTTATCTTATTTGTTATGATATCTGTTATCCAAATTAAATCTAATTTGTTATCCAAATCTGATCTATTATCCAAATCAAATCAAATCAAATCAAATTTTTTTATCCAAATCAGATTTGTTATCCAAATCTAATCTGTTATCCAAATCAAATCCAATCTGCTATCCAAATCAAGTCCAAGTTATTATCCCAAATCAAATCTGTTACTCTGATAATTATATTGTCTTTCCTTTTATTTTATATTACCTTGTGTGTCTAATTCGATCCATCCAGGAACTTAAGAGGGAGTGAGTGGTAAAAGGCAAGAGTGAAAACATCACACAAAAGCCTATATTGAGAGCATCAAACACGAGTGAACTACCATCAAACAGAGAAACACGTGAGTAGAGTGTGGTGAGGTCCTGAATTTTTTTTAATTTACTGCAAAATTCTTTGTTCCTTAATCATGGCAAGAGCTGGTGACAATGGTGGTGTATATCATCAACTGGACGAATCTCAACGCTTATTTCTGGACGCGTGGACTACACAAATGCAACATTTGTTGAACCGTAACAAAGAAAAGCCCTACAGACGAATAGCCAAATCTTCCTCGTTTACTCTTAAACCTCTATCCCCTAGAGAAGTGTGTGATGACCAAATCAGAATGAGAGAAAAGAGAGAACAAGAGAAAGAAAATAGTGAGGCACCACAAAGGAATATGAAAAAGAAGAGTGATACACCCGAGGAAAAGAGTGATACACATAAGAGAGAGAGTGATACACATGAGAGAAAATTTAATTATTTTGCAGAGGCGAGTGAAGTGAGGAAAGTGTTACCTGCTCATGAACCACTCAATCTACAGTATTGCAAAGACAGTAAAATTTCTACTGATAATTCTAATGAGTTTACTATTTCTATTTCTCCTAGTGTTCAACCATTATTGCAGGAATTTAAAAATGTCTTTCCTAAGGAGATTCCTCATGGACTGCCACCTTCAAGAGGCATAGAACATCAAGTTGATCTCCTCCCCGGAGCTTCATTGCCTAACAAGCCAACTTACAAAAGCAATCCCCAAGAGACTCAACGTAAGGATGCACATGCCAAAGTTGAGTATGTGAAAAGATTGTATGACCAAGTAAAGGTGCAAATTGCAAAGAAGAACGAAAGCTATGTCAAGCAAGCCCACAAGGAAAGGAAGGAAGTGGTACTTGAACACGGTGATGATCCTGAACATTTGAGGACAAATGTTTTCCAAGAAGGAGGGAATGATGAGAATCATGAAACTGGCCAAATACAGGCTAAAGGCCCAAGTGGAGAAGGACGAAGGCCTAAGTGGAGAAGGACAAAGCCCCCGAGTGGAGAAGGATGAAGGCCCAAGTGGAGAAAGATGAAGGCCCAGAGGCAAAGACACTATCAAGACTATTAATTGTTGTTGAAGGCCCAAACTAATTTGAAGGTTCAAGTTAAATAAGTTTTTAGTTATAATTTATTTTTATTGTAATTTTGGCCCAAACTGTTTAGAAGGCCCATGTCTATTTTTATCTTTTAGTTCAGCTACACTATAAGTATTGGTTTTTGTTTTGAATAAGAAAACTTTTGGCATTTTGACAAAATTTGGTGAGAGTTTCTCTCTGGGTTCCTTGTTGAACCAATTATCAGACTTATCAAGGTAATCCTTGTGGCGTCTACCCAGACTTATCTTCCTTCATTGGAAGTGGCGTCTACCCAGACTTATCTTCCTTAACCGGAAGTGGCGTCTACCCAGACTTATCTTCCTTCACTGGAAGTGGCGTCTACCCTGACTTATCTTCCTTCACTAGAAGTGGCGTCATCCAAACCTTCGTAGCCTGTATCAAGTGATCCGCCCCGTAAGATTCACATCAATATGCATGATGTCGGTAAGGAAATGTTCGATCGGCGTCATGCGGTCATGCTTCTTTTTTAGACCTCGATCTGTCATCTTTCTTGGCGGACGTCGACTGTCAATTTTTCCGATCAATATCGGTGAAAAATATTTTTTTGCCGAGATGGGCTAATGTTTTCCTGGTCGAATAAATGCGAATATGCCAGTTTCGGTTGAAACAAAATGTCGATGAGCTCGCACAAAAAAACCTAGCCGACCTACATTGTACATTTTTTATGCAACACCAAAACAAGAAAACTTCCTCTGCCGTAAAAAAAAACATTATCGGCCAGCGAGCGTTTTTAAAAAGAAATTGCGCAATGTCAACTGAAAAATATCAGTCGGGATACTTCACGACAGATGTCTTCTATTGAGTTTTCTATTCAATCCCTTAATGAAATATGCATGATGTCGGTAAGGAAATGTTCGATCGGCGTCATGCGGTGATGCTTCCTTTTTAACCTCGATCGGTCATCTTTCCTGGCGGACGTCGACTGTCAATTTTTGCGATCAATATCTGTGAAAAATATTTTTTTCCCGAGATAAGCTAATGTTTTCCTGGCCGAATAAATGGGAACATGCCAGTTTCGGCCGAAACAAAACGTAAGTTGAGCTCGCACAAAAAAACCTAGCCGACCTACATTGTACATTTTTTATGCAACACCAAAACAAGAAAACTTCCTCTGCCGTAAAAAAAAACATTATCGGCCAGCGAGCGTTTTTAAAAAGAAATTGCGCAATGTCAACTGAAAAATATCAGTCGGGATACTTCATGACAGATGTCTTCTATTGAGTTTTCTATTCAATCCCTTAATGAAATATGCATGATGTCGGTAAGGAAATGTTTGATCGGCGTCATGCGGTGATGCTTCCTTTTTAACCTCGATCGGTCATCTTTCCTGGCCGACGTCGAATGTCAATTTTTTCGATCAATATCTGTGAAAAATATTTTTTTGCCGAGATAAGCTAATGTTTTCCTGGCCGAATAAATGGGAACATGCCAGTTTCGGCCGAAACAAAACGTCGGTTGAACTCGCACAAAAAAACCTAGCCGACCTACATTGTATATTTTTTATGCAACACCAAAACAAGAAAACTTCCTCTGCCGTAAAAAAAAAACATTATCGGCCAGCAAGTGTTTTTAAAATTAAAATTGCGCAATGTCGGCTGAAAAATATCAGTCGGGGCTACTTTGCGACCGATGTCGGCTATTGAGTTTTCTATTCAATCCCTTAATGAAATATGCATGATGTCGGTAAGGAAATGTTCGATCGGCGTCATGCGGTCATGCTTCTTTTTTAGACCTCGATCGGTCATATTTCCTGGCCGACGTCGACTGGCATTTTTTCCGATCAATATCGGTGAAAAATATTTTTTTGACGAGATGGGCTAATGTTTTCCTGGTCGAATAAATGCGAATATGCCAGTTTCAGTTGAAACAAAATGTCGATGAGCTCGCACAAAAAAACCTAGCCGACCTACATTGTACATTTTTTATGCAACACCAAAACAAGAAAACTTCCTCTGCCGTAAAAAAAAACATTATCGGCCAGCGAGCGTTTTTAAAAAGAAATTGCGCAATGTCAACTGAAAAATATCAGTCGGGATACTTCACGACAGATGTCTTCTATTGAGTTTTCTATTCAATCCCATAATGAAATATGCATGATGTCGGTAAGGAAATGTTTGATCGGCGTCATGCGGTGATGCTTCCTTTTTAACCTCGATCGGTCATCTTTCCTGGCCGACGTCGACTGTCAATTTTTTCAATCAATATCTGTGAAAAATATTTTTTTGCCGAGATAAGCTAATGTTTTCCTGGCCGAATAAATGGGAACATGCCAGTTTCGGCCGAAACAAAACGTCGGTTGAACTCGCCAAAAAAACCTAGCCGACCTATATTGTACATTTTTTATGCAACACCAAAACAAGAAAACTTCCTCTGCCGTAAAAAAAAACATTATCGGCCAGCGAGCGTTTTTAAAAAGAAATTGCTCAATGTCAACTGAAAAATATCAGTCGGGATACTTCACGACAGATGTTGGCTATTGAGTTTTCTATTCAATCCTTTAATGAAATATGCATGATGTCGGTAAGAAAATCTTCGATCGGCGTCATGCGGTGATGCTTCCTTTTTAACCTCGATCGGTCATCTTTCCTTGCTGACGTCGACAGGCATTTTTTTCGATCAATATCGGTGAAAAATATTTTTTTGCCGAGATGGGCTAATGTTTTCCTGGCCGAATAAATGCGAATATGCCAGTTTCGGCCGAAACAAAACGTCGGTTGAGCTCGCTCAAAAAAACGTAGCCGACCTATATTGTACATTTTTCATGCAACACCAAAACAAGAAAACTTCCTCTGCCGTAAAAAAAAACATTATCGGCCAGCGAGCGTTTTTAAAAAGAAATTGCGCAATGTTGGCTGAAAAATATCAGTCGGGATACTTCACGACTGATGTCTTCTA
>NC_038249.2:5365593-5367766 GCF_000004515.6 Glycine max | reverse complement strand
CAGTTTCACGCTCGCCGATGAAAAATGCTTCGTGCCGAAAAAAAACGTCGGTTGAGCTCGCTCAAAAAAACCTAGCCGACCTACATTGTACATTTTTCATGCAACACCAAAACAATAAAACTTCCTCTGCCGTAAAAAAAAACATTATCTGCCAGCGAGCGTTTTTTAAAAGACATTGCGCAATGTGAACTGAAAAATATCAGTCGGGATACTTCACGACAGATGTCAGCTATTGAGTTTTCTATTCAATCCCTTAATGAAATATGCATGATGTCGGTAAGGAAATGTTCGATCGGCGTCATGCGGTGATGCTTCCTTTTTAACCTCGATCGGTCATCTTTCCTGGCCGACGTCGACTGGCATTTTTTTCGATCAACATCGGTGAAAAATATTTTTTTGCCTAGATGGGCTAATGTTTTCCTGGCCGAATAAAAGCGAACATGCCAGTTTCGGCCGAAACAAAACGTCGGTTGAGCTCGCTCAAAAAAACCTAGCCGACCTACATTGTACATTTTTTATGCAACACCAAAACAAGAAAACTTCCTCTGCCGTAAAAGAAAACATTATGGGCCAGCGAGCGTTTTTAAAAAGAAATTGCGCAATTTCAACTGAAAAAAATCAGTCGGGCTACTTCACCACAGATGTCGGCTATTGAGTTTTCTATTCAATCCCTTAATGAAATATGCATGATGTCGGTAAGGAAATGTTCGATCGACGTCATGCGGTGATGCTTCCTTTTTAACCTCGATCGGTCATCTTTCCTGGTCGAAGTCGACAGGCATTTTTTTTTATCAATATCCGTGAAAAATATTTTTTTGCCGAGATGGGCTAATGCTTTCCTGGCCGCATAAAAGCGAATATGCCAGTTTCGGCCGAAACAAAACGTCGATTGAGCTCTCACAAAAAAACCTAGCCGACCTACATTGTACATTTTTTATGCAACACCATAACAAGATAACTTCCTCTACCGTCAAAAAAACCTTATCGGCCAGCGAGAGTTTTAAAAAAAACTTCCGCCATGTCGGCTGAAAAATATCAGTCGGCGCTACTTCACGACAGATGTCGGCTATTGAGTTTTCTAATCAATCCCTTAATGAAATATGCATGATGTCGGTAAGGAAATGTTCGATCGGCGGCGTCATGCGGTGATGCTTCCTTTTTAACCTCGATCGGGCATCTTTCCTGGCCGACGTCGAGGGGCATTTTTTTCGATCAATATCGGTGAAAAATATTTTTTTGCTGAGATGGGCTAATGTTTTCCTGGCCGAATAAATGGGAACATCCCAGTTTCGGCTGAAACAAAATGTCGGATGAGCTCGCTCAAAAAAACCTAGCCGACCTACATTGTACATTTTTTATGCAACACCAAAACAAGAAAACTTCCTCTGCCGTAAAGAAACATTATCGGCCAGCTAGCGTTTTTAAAAAAAAATTGCGCAATGTCGGCTGAAAAATATCAGTCGGCGCTACTTCACGACAGATGTCGGCTATTGAGTTTTCTATTCAATCCCTTAATGAAATATGCATGATGTCGGTAAGGAAATGTTCGATCGGCGTCATGCGGTGATGCTTCCTTTTTAACCTCGATCGGTCATCTTTCCTGGCCGACGTCGATTGGCATTTTTTTCGATCAACATCGGTGAAAAATATTTTTTTGCCGAGATGGGCTAATGTTTTCCTGGCCGAATAAAAGCGAATATGGCAGTTTCGGCCGAAACAAAACGTCGGTTGAGCTCGCTCAAAAAAACCTAGCCGACCTACATTGTACATTTTTTATGCAACACCAAAACAAGAAAACTTCCTCTGCCGTAAAAGAAAACATTATCGGCCAGCCAGCATTTTTAAAAACAAATTGCGCAATGTCAACTGAAAAATATCAGTCGGCGCTACTACACGACAGATGTCGGCTATTGAGTTTTCTAATCAATCCCTTAATGAAATATGCATGATGTCGGTAAGGAAATGTTCGATCGGCGTCATGCGGTGATGCTTCCTTTTTAACCTCGATCGGTCATCTTTTCCTGGCCGACGTCGACTGGCATTTTTTTAGATCAATATCGGGTGAAAAATATTTTTTTTGCCGAGATGGGCTAATGTTTTTCCTGGCCGAATAAATGGGAACATGCCAGTTTCGGCCGAAACAAAACGTCGGTTGAGCTCGCTCAAAAAAGCC
>NC_038249.2:5364163-5365493 GCF_000004515.6 Glycine max | reverse complement strand
ATCGGAAAGCTAGCGTTTTTAAAAAAATTGCGGTTTGTCAGCTGAAAAATATCAAGGGGGCTACTTCACGACCGTTGTCGGCTACTGAGTTTTCGGGTTCAATCCCTTAATGAAATATGCATGATGTCGGTGAGGAAATGTTCGATCGGCGTCATGCGTGATGCTTCCTTTTTAACCTCGATCGGTCATCTTTCGGGGGCGACTTCTACTTGCATTTTTTTCGATCTATATTGGTGAAAAATATTTTTTTGCCGAGATGGGCTAATGTTTTCCTGGCCTAAGAAATGCAAATATGCCAGTTTCGGCCGAAACAAAACGTCGGTTGAGGTCGCTCGAAAAAACCTAGCCGACCTACATTGTACATTTTTTATGCAATACCTTTTCTTGAAAACTTCCTCTGCATTAAAAGAGACTATTATCGGCCAGCGAGGGTTTTTAAAAAGAAATTGCGCAATGTCAACTGAAAAATATCAGTGGGGCTACTTCACGACCGATGTCGGCTATTGAGTTTTCTATTCAATCCCTTAATGAAATAGGCATGATGTCGGTAAGGAAATGTTCGATCGGCGTCATGCGGTGATGCTTCCTTTTTAACCTCGATCGGTTATCCTTCCTGGCCGACGTCGACTAGCATTTTTTTCGATCAATATCGGTGAAAAATATTTTTTGCCGAGATGGGCTAATGTTTTCTTGGCCGCATAAATGCGAATATGCCAGTTTCGGCCGAAACAAAACATCGGTTGAGCTCGCACAATAAAACCTAGCCGACCTACATTGTACATTTTTCATGCAACACCAAAACAAGAAAACTTCCTCTGCCGAAAAAAAAAAGATTATCGGCCAGCGAGCGTTTTTAAAAAAAAAGTCGGCTGAAAAATATCAGTCGGGGCTACTTCACAACCGATGTCGGCTATCGAGTTTTCTATACAATCTCTTAATGAAATTTGCATGATGTCGGTAAGGAAATGTTCGATCGGCGTCATGCGGTGATGCTTCTTTTTTCGACCTCGATCGGTCATCTTTCTTGGCGGACGTCGACTGTCAACTTTTTCAATCAATATCTGTGAAAAATATTTTTTTGCCGAGATGGGCTAATGTTTTCTTGGCCGAATAAATGGGAACATGCCAGTTTCGGCCGAAACAAAACGTCGGTTGAGCTCGCTCAAAAAAACCTAGCCGACCTACATTGTACATTTTTCATGCAACACCAAAACAAGAAACTTCCTCTGCCGTAAATAAAAAACATTATCGGCCAGCGAGCGTTTTTAAAAAGAAATTGCGCAATGTCAACTGAAAAATATCAGTCGGCTACTTCACCACAGATGTCGGT
>NC_038249.2:5349262-5363108 GCF_000004515.6 Glycine max | reverse complement strand
AAAGCGAGTTTCGGCCGAAACTAAATGTCGGTTGAGCTCGCTCAAAAAAACCTAGCCGACCTACATTGTATATTTTTTATGCAACACCAAAATAAGAAAACTTCCTCTGCCGTAAAAAAAAAATTATCGGCCAGCAAGCGTTTTTAAAAAGAAATTGCGTAATGTCAACTGAAAAATATCAGTCGGGATACTTCACGACAGATGTCAGCTATTGAGTTTTCTATTCAATCCCTTAATGAAATATGCATGATGTCGGTAAGGAAATGTTCGATCGGCGTCATGCTGTGATGCTTCCTTTTTAACCTCGATCGGTCATCTTTCCTGGCCGACGTCGACTGGCATTTTTTTCGATCAACATCGGTGAAAAATATTTTTTTGCCTAGATGGGCTAATGATTTCCTGGCCGAATAAAAGCGAACATGCCAGTTTCGGCCGAAACAAAACGTCGGTTGAGCTCGCTCAAAAAAACCTAGCCGACCTACATTGTACATTTTTTATGCAACACCAAAACAAGAAAACTTCCTCTGCCGTAAAAGAAAACATTATCGGCCAGCGAGCGTTTTTAAAAAGAAATTGCGCAATGTCAACTGAAAAGTATCAGTCGGGCTACTTCACCACAGATGTCGGCTATTGAGTTTTCTATTCAATCCCTTAATGAAATATGCATGATGTCGGTAAGGAAATGTTCGATCGACGTCATGCGGTGATGCTTCCTTTTTAACCTCGATCGGTCATCTTTCCTGGCCGAAGTCGACAGGCATTTTTTTCGATCAATATCCGTGAAAAATATTTTTTTGCCGAGATGGGCTAATGCTTTCCTGGCCGCATAAAAGTGAATATGCCAGTTTCGGCCGAAACAAAACGTCGATTGAGCTCGCACAAAAAAACCTAGCCGACCTACATTGTACATTTTTTATGCAACACCAAAACAAGAAAACTTCCTCTGCCGTAAAAAAAACATTATCGGCCAGCGAGCGTTTTTAAAAACAACTTGCGCAATGTCGGCTGAAAAATATCAGTCGGCGCTACTTCACGACAGATGTCGGCTATTGAGTTTTCTAATCAATCCCTTAATGAAATATGCATGATGTCGGTAAGGAAATGTTCGATCGGCGGCGTCATGCGGTGATGCTTCCTTTTTAACCTCGATCGGTCATCTTTCCTGGCCGACGTCGACAGGCATTTTTTTCGATCAATATCGGTGAAAAATATTTTTTTGCTGAGATGGGCTAATGTTTTCCTGGCCGAATAAATGGGAACATCCCAGTTTCGGCTGAAACAAAATGTCGGATGAGCTCGCTCAAAAAAACCTAGCCGACCTACATTGTACATTTTTTATGCAACACCAAAACAAGAAAACTTCCTCTGCCGTAAAAGAAAACATTATCGGCCAGCTAGCGTTTTTAAAAAAAAATTGCGCAATGTCGGCTGAAAATTATCAGTCGGCGCTACTTCACGACAGATGTCGGCTATTGAGTTTTCTATTCAATCCCTTAATGAAATATGCATGATGTCGGTAAGGAAATGTTCGATCGGCGTCATGCGGTGATGCTTCCTTTTTAACCTCGATCGGTCATCTTTCCTGGCCGACGTCGATTGGCATTTTTTTTCGATCAACATCGGTGAAAAATATTTTTTTGCCGAGATGGGCTAATGTTTTCCTGGCCGATAAAAGCGAATATGCCAGTTTCGGCCGAAACAAAACGTCGGTTGAGCTCGCTCAAAAAAACCTTGCCGACCTACATTGTACATTTTTTATGCAACACCAAAACAAGAAAACTTCCTCTGCCGTAAAAGAAAACATTATCGGCCAGCGAGCATTTTTAAAAACAAATTGCGCAATGTCAACTGAAAAATATCAGTCGGGATACTTCACGACAGATGTCGGCTATTGAGTTTTCTATTCAATCCCTTAATGAAATATGCATGATGTCGGTAAGGAAATGTTCGATCGGCGTCATGCGGTGATGCTTCCTTTTTAACCTCGATCGGTCATCTTTCCTGGCCGACGTCGACTGGCATTTTTTTAGATCAATATCGGTGAAAAATATTTTTTTGCCGAGATGGGCTAATGTTTTCCTGGCCGAATAAATGGGAACATGCCAGTTTCGGCCGAAACAAAACGTCGCATGAGCTCGCTCAAAAAAACCTAGCCGACCTACATTGTACATTTTTCATGCAACACCAAAACAAGAAAAGTTCCTCTGCCGTAAAAAAAAACATTATCGGCCAGCTAGCGTTTTTTAAAAAAAATTGCGCCATGTCGGCTGAAAAATATCAGTCGGCGCTACTTCACGACAGATGTCGGCTATTGAGTTTCCTAATCAATCCCTTAATGAAATATGCATGATGTCGGTAAGGAAATGTTCGATCGGCGTCATGCGGTGATGCTTCCTTTTTAACCTCGATCGGTCATCTTTCCTGGCCGACGTCGACAGGCATTTTTTTCGATCAATATCTGTGAATAATATTTTTTTTGCCGAGATGGGCTAATGTTTTCCTAGCCGAATAAATGCGAACATGCAAGTTTTGGCCGAAAAAAAACGTCGGTTGAGCCTGCTCAAAAAAACCTAGCCGACCTACATTGTACATTTTTTATGCAACACCAAAACAAGAAAACTTCCTCTGCCTTAAAAAAAAACATTATTGGTCAGCGAGCGTTTTTAAAAAAAATTGCGCAATGTCGGCTGAAATATATCAGTCGGGGTTACTTCACGACCGATGTCGGTTATTGAGTTTTCTATTCAATCCCTTAATTAAATATGCATGATGTCGGTTAGGAAATGTTCGATCGGCGTCATGCGGTGATGCTTCATTTTTAACATCGATCGGTCATCTTTCCTGGCCGACGTCGACTGGCATTTTTTTAGATCAATATCGGTGAAAAATATTTTTTTGCCGAGATGGGCTAATGTTTTCTTGGCCGCATAAATGCGAATATGCCAGTTTCGGCCGAAACAAAACATCGGTTGAGCTCGCACAAAAAAACCTAGCCGACCTACATTGTACATTTTCCATGCAACACCAAAACAAGAAAACTTCCTCTGCCGTAAAAAAAAAACATTATCAGCAAGCAAGCGTTTTTAAAAATAAAGTCAGCTGAAAAATATCAGTAGGGGCTACTTCACGATCGATGTCGGCTATCGAGTTTTCTATACAATCTCTTAATGAAATTTGGATGATGTCGGTAAGGAAATGTTCGATCGGCGACATGCGGTGATGCTTCTTTTTAAGACCTCGATCGGTCATCTTTCTTGGCGGACGTCGACTGTCAATTTTTTCAATCAATATCTGTGAAAAATATTTTTTTGCCGAGATGGGCTAATGTTTTCCTGGCCGAATAAATGAGAACATGTCAGTTTCGGCCGAAAAAAAACGTCGGGGTAGCCCGCTAAAAAAAACCTAGCCGACCTACATTGTACATTTTTCATGCAACACCAAAACAAGAAAACTTCCTCTGCCGTAAAAAAAAACATTATCGGCCAGCGAGCGTTTTTAAAAAGAAATTGCGCAATGTCAACTGAAAAATATCAGTCGGGCTACTTCACCACAGATGTCGGCTATTGAGTTTTCTATTCAATCCCTTAATGAAATATGCATGATGTCGGTAAGGAAATGTTCGATCGGCGTCATGCGGTGATGCTTCCTTTTTTACCTCGATCGGTCATCTTTCTTGGCGGACGTCGACTGTCAATTTTTTCAAACAATATCTGTGAAAAATATTTTTTTGCCGAGATGGGCTAATGTTTTCCTGGCCGAATAAATGGGAACATGCCAGTTTCGGCCGAAACAAAACGTCGGTTGAGCTCGCTCTAACAAACCTAGCCGACCTACATTGCAAATTTTTCATGCAACACCAAAACAAGAAAACTTCCTCTGCCGTAAAAAAAAACATCATCGGCCAGCGAGCGTTTTTCAAAAGAAATTGCGCAATGTCAACTGAAAAATATCAGTCGGGGTACTTCACGACAGATGTCGGCTCTTTAGTTTTCTATTCAATCCCTTAATGAAATATGCATGATATCGGTAAGGAAATGTTCGATCGGCGGCGTCATGCGGTGATGCTTCCTTTTTTACCTCGATCGGTCATCTTTCTTGGCGGACGTCGACTGTCAATTTTTTCAAACAATATCTGTGAAAAATATTTTTTTGCCGAGATGGGCTAATGTTTTCCTGGCCGAATAAATGGGAACATGCCAGTTTAGGCCGAAGCAAAACGTCGGTTGAGCTCGCACAAAAAAACCTAGCCGACCTACATTGTACAATTTTTATGCAACACCAAAAAGAGAAAACTTCCTCTGCCGTAAAAGAAAACATTATCGGCCAGCGAGCATTTTTAAAATGAAAATTGCGCAATGTCGGCTATTGAGTTTTCTATTCAATCCCTTAATGAAATATGCATGATGTCGGTAAGGAAATGTTCGATTGGCGTCATGCGGTGATGCTTCCTTTTTAACCTCGATCGGTCATCTTTCTTGGCGGACGTCGACTGTCAATTTTTTCAATCAATATCCGGGAATAATATTTTTTTCCCGAGATGGGCTAATGTTTTCCTGGCCGAATAAATGAGAACATGCCAGTTTCGGCCGAAACAAAACGTCGGTTGAGCTCGCTCAAAAAAACATAGCCGACCTACATTGTACATTTTTCATGCAACACCAAAACAAGAAAACTTCCTCTGCCGTAAAAAAAAACATCATCGGCCAGCGAGCGTTTTTCAAAAGAAATTGCGTAATGTCAACTGAAAAATATCAGTCGGGCTACTTCACGACAGATGTCGGCTATTGAGTTTTCTATTCAATCCCTTAATGAAATATGCATGATGTCGGTAAGGAAATGTTCGATCGGCGTCATGGGTGATGTTTCCTTTTTAACCTCGATCGGTCATCTTTCCTGGCCGACGTCGACTGGCATTTTTTTCGATCATTATCGGTGAAAAATATTTTTTTGCCGAGATGGGCTAATGCTTTCCTGGCCGCATAAATGCGAATATGCCAGTTTCGGCCGCAACAAAACGTCGATTGAGCTCGCACAAAAAAACCTAGTCGACCTACATTGTACATTTTTTATGAAACACCAAAACAAGAAAACTTCCTCTGCCGTAAAAGAAAACATTATCGGCCAGCGAGCGTTTTTAAAAAGAAATTGCGCAATGTCAACTGAAAAATATCTGTCGGGATACTTCACGACAGATGTCGGCTATTGAGTTTTCTATTCAATCCCTTAATGAAATATGCATGATGTCGGTATGGAAATGTTCGATCGGCGTCATGCGGTGATGCTTCCTTTTTTACCTCGATCGGTCATCTTTCTTGGCGGACGTCGACTGTCAATTTTTTCAATCAATATCTGTGAAAAATATTTTTTGCCGAGATGGGCTAATGTTTTCCTCGCCGAATAAATGGGAACATGCGAGTTTCGGCCGAAACAAAACGTCGGTTGAGCTCGCTCAAAAAAACCTAGCCGACCTACATTGTACATTTTTCATGCAACACCAAAACAAGAAAACTTCTTCTGCCGTAAAAAAAAACATTATCGGCCAGCGAGCGTTTTTAAAAAGAAATTGCGCAATGTCAACTGAAAAATATCAGTCGCGCTACTTCACGTCAGATGTCGGCTCTTGAGTTTTCTATTCAATCCCTTAAGGAAATATGCATGATGTCGGTAAGGAAATGTTCGATCGGCGTCATGCGGTGATGCTTCCTTTTTTACCTCGATCGGTTATCTTTCTTGGCGGACGTTGACTGACATTTTTTTCGATCAATATCGGTGCAAAATATTTTTTTGCCAAGATGGGCTAATGTTTTCCTGGCCGAATAAATGCGAACATGCCAAGTTTCGGCCGAAACAAAACGTCGGTTGAGCTCGCTCAAAAAAACCTAGCCGACCTACATTGTACATTTTTTATGCAACACCATAACAAGAAAAGTTCCTCTGCCGTAAAAAAAACATTATCGGCCAGCGAGCGTTTTTAAAAAGAAATTGCTCAATGTCAACTGAAAAATATCAGTCGGGATACTTCACGACAGATGTCGGCTATTGAGTTTTCTTTTCAATCCCTTAATGAAATATGCATGATGTCTGTAAGGAAATGTTCGATAGGCGTCATGCGGTGATGTTTCCTTTTTAACCTCGATCGGTCATCTTTCCTGGCCGACGTCGACTGGCATTTTTTTCGATCAATATCGGTGAAAAATATTTTTTTTCCGAGATGGGCTAATGCTTTCCTGGCCGCATAAATGCGAATATGCCAGTTTCGGCCGAAACAAAACGTCGATTGAGCTCGCACAAAAAAACCTGGTAGACCTACATTGTACATTTTTTATGCAACACCAAAACAAGAAAAGTTCCTCTGCCGTAAAGAAAAACATTATCGGCCAGCGAGCGTTTTTAAAAAAAAATTGCTCAATGTCGGCTGAAAAATATCAATCGGGGGGCTACTTCACGACCGATGTCGGCTATTGAGTTTTCTATACAATCTCTTAATGAAATATGCATGATGTCGGTAAGGAAATGTTCGATCGGCGTCATGCGGTGATGCTTCTTTTTTAGACCTCAATCGGTCATCTTTCTTGGCGGACGTCGACTGTCAATTTTTTCAATCAATATCTGTGAAAAATATTCTTTTGCCGAGATGGGCTAATGTTTTCCTGGCCGAATAAATGGGAACATGCCAGTTTCGGCCGAAACAAGAGGTCGGTTGAGGTCGCACAAAAAAACCTAGTCGACCTACATTTTACATTTTTTATGCAACACCAAAACAAGAAAACTTCCTCTGCCGTAAAAAAAAACATTATCGGCCAGCGAGCGTTTTTAAAAAGAAATTGCGCAATGTCAACTGAAAAATATCAGTCGGGCTACTTCACGACATATGTCGGCTATTGAGTTTTCTATACAATCTCTTAATGAAATATGCATGATGCCGGTAAGGAAATGTTCGATCGGCGTCATGCGGTGATGCTTCCTTTTTTACCTCGATCGGTCATCTTTCCTGGCCGACGTCGACTGGCATTTTTTTCGATCAATATCGGTGAAAAATATTTTTTTGCCGAGATGGGCTAATGTTTTCCAGGCCGCATCAATGCGAATATGCCAGTTTTGGCCGAAACAAAACGTCGGTTGATCTCGCTCAAAAAAACGTACCCGACCTACATTGTACATTTTTTATGCAACACCAAAACAAGAAAACTTCCTCTGCCGTAAAAAAAAAAAAAACATTATCGGCCTTTTTAAAAAAAAATTGCGCAATGTCGGCTGAAAAATATCAGTCGGGACTACTTCACAACCGATGTCGGCTATTGAGTTTTCTATTCAATCCCTTAATGAAATGTGCATGATGTCGGTAAGGAAATGTTCGATCGGCGTCATGCGGTCATGCTTCTTTTTTAGACCTCGATCGGTCATATTTCTTGGTGGACATCGACTGTCAATAATTTCACTCAATATCGATGAAAAATATTTTTTTGCCGAGATGGGTTAATGTTTTCCTGGCCGAATAAATGGGAACATGTCAGTTTTGACCGAAACAAAACGTCGGTTGAGCTCGCACAAAAAAACCTTGCCGACCTACATTGTACATTTTTTATGCAACACCAAAACAAGAAAAGTTCCTCTGCCGTAAAAAAAAAACATTATCGGCCAGCGAGCGTTATTAAAAAAAAAATTGCTCAATGTCGGCTGAAAAATATCAGTCGGGGGGCTACTTCACGACCGATATCGGCTATTGAGTTTTCTATTCAATCCCTTAATGAAATATGCATGATGTCGGTAAGGAAATTTTCGATCGGCGTCATGCGCTCATGCTTCTTTTTAAGACCTCGATCGGTCATATTTCTTGGTGGACATCGACTGTCAATAATTTCACTCAATATCGATGAAAAATATTTTTTTGCCGAATGGGGCTAATGTTTTCCTGGCCGAATAAATGGGAACATGCCAGTTTCGGCCGAAACAAAACATCAGTTGAGCTCGCACAAAAAAACCTAGCTGACCTACATTGTACATTTTTTTTGCAACACCAAAACACGAAAACTTACTCTGCCGTAAAAAAAAACATTATCGGCCAGCGAGCGTTTTTTAAAAAAATTGCGCAATGTCGGCTGAAAAATATCAGTCAGGACTACTTCACGACCGATGTCGGCTATTGAGTTTTCTATTCAATCCCTTAATGAAATGTGCATGATGTCGGTAAGGAAATGTTCGATCGGCGTCATGCGGTCATGCTTCTTTTTTAGACCTCGATCGGTCATATTTCTTGGTGGACATCGACTGTCAATAATTTCACTCAATATCGATGAAAAATATTTTTTTGCCGAGATGGGTTAATGTTTTCCTGGCCGAATAAATGGGAACATGCCAGTTTTGGCCGAAACAAAACGTCGGTTGAGCTCGCACAAAAAAACCTAGTCGACCTACATTGTACATTTTTTATGCAACACCAAAACAAGAAAAGTTCCTCTGCCGTAAAAAAAAAAACATTATCGGCCAGCGAGCGTTTTTAAAAAAAAAAATTTGCTCAATGTCGGCTGAAAAATATCAGTCGGGGGGCTACTTCACGACCGATATCGGCTATTGAGTTTTCTATTCAATCCCTTAATGAAATATGCATGATGTCGGTAAGGAAATGTTCGATCGGCGTCATGCGGTCATGCTTCTTTTTAAGACCTCGATCGGTCATATTTCTTGGTGGACATCGACTGTCAATAATTTCACTCAATATCGATGAAAAATATTTTTTTGCCGAATGGGGCTAATGTTTTTCTGGCCGAATAAATGGGAACGTGCCAGTTTCGGCCGAAACAAAACATCGGTTGAGCTCGCACAAAAAAACCTAGCTGACCTACATTGTACATTTTTTTTGCAACACCAAAACACGAAAACTTACTCTGCCGTAAAAAAAAACATTATCGGCCAGCAAGCGTTTTTAAAAAAAATTGCGCAATGTCAGCTGAAAGATATCAGTCGGGGCTACTTCACGACCGATGTCGGCTATTGAGTTTTCTATACAATCTCTTAATGAAATATGCATGATGCCGGTAAGGAAATGTTCGATCGGCGTCATGCGGTGATGCTTCCTTTTTAACCTCGATCGGTCATCTTTCTTGGCCGACGTCGACTGGCATTTTTTTCGATCAATATCGGTGAAAAATATTTTTTTGCCGAGATGGGCCAATGTTTTCCTGGCCGAATAAATTGGAATATGCCAGTTTCGGCCGAAATAAAACGTCGGTTGAGCTCGCTCTAAAAAACCTAGCCGACAAACATTGTACATTTTTTTATGCAACACCAAAACAAGAAAACATCCTCTGCCGTAAAAAAAAAAAAACATTATCGGCCAGCGAGCGTTTTTAAAAAGAAATTGCGCAATGTCAACTGAAAAATATCAGTCGGGCTACTTCACGATAGAAGTCGGCTATTGTGTTTTCTATTCAATCCCTTAATGAAATATGCATGATGCCGGTAAGGAAATATTCGATCGGCGTCATGCGGTGATGCTTCCTTTTTAACCTCGATCGGTCATCTTTCCTGGCCGACGTCGACTGATATTTTTTTCGATCAATATCGGTGCAAAATATTTTTTTGCCGAGATGGGCTAATGTTTTCCTGGCCGAATAAATGCGAACATGCAAGTTTCGGCCGAAACAAAACGTCGGTTGAGCTCGCTCAAAAAAACCTAGCCGACCAACATTGTACATTTTTTATGCAACACCAAAACAAGAAAACTTCCTCTGCCGTAAAAAAAAACATTATCGGCCAGCGAACTTTTTAAAAAAAAATTGCGCAATGTCGGCTGAAAAATATCAGTCGGGGCAACTTCAAGACCGATGTCGGATATTGATTTTTCTATTCAATCCCTTAATGAAATATGCATGATGTCGGTAAGGAAATGTTCGATCGGCGTCATGCGGTGATGCTACCTTTTTAACCTCGATCGGTCATCTCTCCTGGCCGACGTCGACTGGCATTTTTTTCGATCAATATCTGTGAAAAATATTTTTTTGCCGAGATGGGCTAATGTTTTCCTGGCCGAATAAATGGGAACATGCCAGTTTAGGCCGAAACAAAACGTTGGTTGGGCTCGCTCAAAAAAACCTAGCCGACCTACATTGTACATTTTTTATGCAACACCAAAAGAAGAAAAGTTCCTCTGCCGTAAAAAAAAACATTAATGGCCAGCGAACGTTTTTTAAAAAAAAAAATTGCGCAATGTCGGCTGAAAAATATCTGTCGGGAATACTTCACGACCGATGTCGGCTATTGAGTTTTCTATTCAATCGCTTAATGAAATATGCATGATGTCGGTAAGGAAATGTTCGATCGGCGTCATGCGGTGATGCTTCCTTTTTAACCTCGATCGGTCATCTTTCTTGGCGGACGTCGACTGTCAATTTTTTCAATCAATATCTGTGAATAATATTTTTTTGCCGAGACGGGCTAATGTTTTCCTGGCCGAATGAATGCGAATATGCCAGTTTCGGCCAAAATAAAATGTCGGTTGAACTCGCTCAAAAAAACCTAGCCGACCTACATTGTACATTTTTTATGCAACACCAAAACAAGAAAACTTCCTCTGCCTTAAAAAAAACATTATCGGCCAGCGAGCGTTTTTAAAAAAATTTGCACAATGTCGGCTGAAAAATATCAGTCGGGGCTACTTCACGACCGATGTCGGCTATTGAGTTTTCTATTCAATCCCTTAATGAAATATGCATGATGTCAGTAAGGAAATGTTCGATCGGCGTCATGCGGTGATGCTTCCTTTTTAACCTCGATCGGTCATCTTTCCTGGCTGACGTCGACTGGCATTTTTTTCGATCAACATCGGTGAATAATATTTTTTTGCCGAGATGGGCTAATGTTTGCCTGGCCGAATAAATGAGAACATGCCAGTTTCGGCCGAAACAAAACGTCGGTTGAGCTTGCTCAAAAAAACCTAGCCGACCTACATTGTACATTTTTCATGCAACACCAAAACAAGAAAAGTTCCTCTGCCGTAAAGAAAACATTATCGGCCAGCGAGCGTTTTTAAAAAAAAGTCGGCTGAAAAATATCAGTCGGGGGCTACTTCACGACCGATGTCGGCTATCGAGTTTTCTATAAAATCTCTTAATGAAATTTGCATGATGTCGGTAAGGAAATGTTCGATCGGCGTCATGCGGTGATACTTCTTTTTTAGACCTCGATCGGTCATCTTTCTTGGCGGACGTCGACTGTCAATTTTTTCAATCAATATCTGTGAATAATATTTTTTTGCCGAGATGGGCTAATGTTTTCCTGGCCGAATAAATGGGAACATGCCAGTTTCGGCCGAAACAAAACGTCGGTTGAGCTTGCTCAAAAAAACCTAGCCGACCTACATTGTACATTTTTCATGCAACACCAAAACAAGAAAACTTCCTCTGCCGTAAAAAAAACATTATCGGCCAGCGAGCGTTTTTAAAAAGAAATTGCGCAATGTCAACTGAAAAATATCAGTCGGGCTACTTCACCACGGATTTCGGCTATTGAGTTTTCTATTCAATCCCTTAATGAAATATGCATGATGTCGGTAAGGAAATGTTCGATTGGCGTCATGCGGTGATGCTTCCTTTTTAACCTCGATCGGTCATCTTTCCTGGCAGACGTCCACTGGCATTTTTTTCGATCAATATCGGTGAAAAATATTTTTTTGCCGAGATGGGCTAATGTTTTCCTGGCCGAATAAATGCGAAAAAGCGAGTTTCGGCCGAAACAAAACGTCGGTTGAGCTCGCACAAAAAAACCTAGCCGACCTACATTGTACATTTTTTATGCAACACCAAAACAAGAAAAGTTCCTCTGCCGTAAAAAAAAACATTATCGGCCAGCGAGCGTTTTTAAAAAAAAAATTGCGCAATGTCAGCTGAAAAATATCTGTCGGGGCTACTTCACGACCGATGTCGGCTATTGAGTTTTCTATTCAATCCCTTAATGAAATAATATGCATGATGTCGGTAAGGAAATGTTCGATCTGCGTCATGCGGTCATGCTTCTTTTTTAGACCTCGATCGGTCATCTTTCTTGGCGGACGTCGACTGTCAATTTTTTCAATCAATATCTATCAAAAATGTTTTTTTGCCGAGATGGGCTAATGTTTTCCTGGCCGAATAAATGGGAACATGCCAGTTTCGGCCGAAACAAAATGTCGGTTGAGCTCGCTCAAAAAAACCTAGCCGACCTACATTGTACATTTTTCATGCAACACCAAACCAAGAAAACTTCCTTTGCCGTAAAAAAAAACATTATCGGCCAGCGAGCGTTTTTAAAAAGAAATTGCGCAATGTCAACTGAAAAATATCAGTCGGGATACTTCACGACAGATGTCGGCTATTGAGTTTTCTATTCAATCCCTTAATGAAATATGCATGATGTCGGTAAGGAAATGTTCGATCGGCGTCATGCGGTCATGCTTCTTTTTTAGACCTCGATCGGTCATATTTCCTGGCCGACGTCGACTGGCATTTTTTCCGATCAATATCGGTGAAAAATATTTTTTTACCGAGATGGGCTAATGTTTTCCTGGTCGAATAAATGTGAATATGCCAGTTTCGGTTGAAACAAAACGTCGATGAGCTCGAACAAAAAAACCTAGCCGACCTACATTGTACATTTTTCGTGCAACACAAAAACAAGAAAAGTTCCTCTGCCGTAAAAAACAACATTATCGGCCAGCGAGCGTTTTTAAAATGAAAATTGCGCAATGTCAGCTGAAAAATATCAACTGGGGCTACTGCAAGACCGATGTCGGCTATTGAGTTTTCTATTCAATCCCTTAATGAAATATGCATGATGTCGGTAAGGAAATGTTCGATCGGCGTCATGCGGTGATGCTTCCTTTTTAACCTCGATCGGTCATCTTTCCTGGCTGACGTCGACTGGCATTTTTTTCGATCAACATCGGTGAATAATATTTTTTTGCCGAGATGGGCTAATGTTTGCCTGGCCGAATAAATGAGAACATGCCAGTTTCGGCCGAAACAAAACGTCGGTTGAGCTTGCTCAAAAAAACCTAGCCGACCTACATTGTACATTTTTCATGCAACACCAAAACAAGAAAAGTTCCTCTGCCGTAAAGAAAACATTATCGGCCAGCGAGCGTTTTTAAAAAAAAAGTCGGCTGAAAAATATCAGTCGGGGGCTACTTCACGACCGATGTCGGCTATCGAGTTTTCTATAAAATCTCTTAATGAAATTTGCATGATGTCGGTAAGGAAATGTTCGATCGGCGTCATGCGGTGATACTTCTTTTTTAGACCTCGATCGGTCATCTTTCTTGGCGGACGTCGACTGTCAATTTTTTCAATCAATATCTGTGAATAATATTTTTTTGCCGAGATGGGCTAATGTTTTCCTGGCCGAATAAATGGGAACATGCCAGTTTCGGCCGAAACAAAACGTCGGTTGAGCTTGCTCAAAAAAACCTAGCCGACCTACATTGTACATTTTTCATGCAACACCAAAACAAGAAAACTTCCTCTGCCGTAAAAAAAACATTATCGGCCAGCGAGCGTTTTTAAAAAGAAATTGCGCAATGTCAACTGAAAAATATCAGTCGGGCTACTTCACCACGGATTTCGGCTATTGAGTTTTCTATTCAATCCCTTAATGAAATATGCATGATGTCGGTAAGGAAATGTTCGATTGGCGTCATGCGGTGATGCTTCCTTTTTAACCTCGATCGGTCATCTTTCCTGGCAGACGTCCACTGGCATTTTTTTCGATCAATATCGGTGAAAAATATTTTTTTGCCGAGATGGGCTAATGTTTTCCTGGCCGAATAAATGCGAAAAAGCGAGTTTCGGCTGAACCCAAACGTCGGTTGAGCTCG
>NC_038249.2:5341236-5348876 GCF_000004515.6 Glycine max | reverse complement strand
ATGCCAGTTTCGGCCGAAACAAAATGTCGGTTGAGCTCGCTCAAAAAAACCTAGCCGACCTACATTGTACATTTTTCATGCAACACCAAACCAAGAAAACTTCCTTTGCCGTAAAAAAAAACATTATCGGCCAGCAAGCGTTTTTAAAAAGAAATTGCGCAATGTCAACTGAAAAATATCAGTCGGGATACTTCACGACAGATGTCAGCTATTGAGTTTTCTATTCAATCCCTTAATGAAATATGCATGATGTCGGTAAGGAAATGTTCGATCGACGTCATGCGGTGATGCTTCCTTTTTAGCCGCGATCGGTCATGTTTCCTGGCCGAAGTCGACAGGCATTTTTTTCGATCAATATCGGTGAAAAATATTTTTTTGCCGAGATGGGCTAATGTTTTCCTGGCCGAATAAATGCGAACATGCCAGTTTCGGCCGAAACAAAACGTCGGTTGAGCTCGCTCAAAAAAACTTAGCCGACCTACATTGTATATTTTTTATGCAACACCAAAACAAGAAAACTTCCTCTGCCGTAAAAAAAAAACATTATCGGCCAGCAAGCGTTTTTAAAATGAAAATTGCGCAATGTCGGCTGAAAAATATCAGTCGGGGCTACTTCGCGACCGATGTCGGCTATTGAGTTTTCTATTCAATCCCTTAATGAAATATGCATGATGTCGGTTAGGAAATGTTCGATCGGCGTCATGCGGTCATGCTTCTTTTTTAGACCTTGATCGGTCATATTTCCTGGCCGACGTCGACTGGCATTTTTTCCGATCAATATCGGTGAAAAATATTTTTTTACCGAGATGGGCTAATGTTTTCCTGGTCGAAATAAAATGGGAATATGCCAGTTTCGGCTGAAACAAAACGTCGATGAGCTCGAACAAAAAAAACCTAGCCGACCTACATTGTACATTTTTTATGCAACACCAAAACAAGAAAACTTCCTCTGCCGTAAAAGAAAACATTATCGGCCAGCGAGCGTTTTTAAAAAGAAATTGCGCAATGTCAACTGAAAAATATCAGTCGGGATACTTCACGACAGATGTCGGCTATTGAGTTTTCTATTCAATCCCTTAATGAAATATGCATGATGTCGGTAAGGAAATGTTCGATCGGCGTCATGCGGTCATGCTTCTTTTTTAGACCTCGATCGGTCATCTTTCCTGGCCGACGTCGACTGGCATTTTTTTCGATCAATGTCGGTGAAAAATATATTTTTTCCGAGATGGGCTAATGTTTTCCTGGCCGAATAAATGGGAACATGCCAGTTTCGGCCGAAACAAAACGTCGGTTGAGCTCGCTCAAAAAAACCTAGCCGACCTACATTGTACATTTTTCGTGCAACACAAAAACAAGAAAAGTTCCTCTGCCGTAAAAAACAACATTATCGGCCAGCGAGCGTTTTTAAAATGAAAATTGCGCAATGTCAGCTGAAAAATATCAACTGGGGCTACTGCAAGACCGATGTCGGCTATTGAGTTTTCTATTCAATCCCTTAATGAAATATGCATGATGTCGGTAAGGAAATGTTCGATCGGCGTCATGCGGTGATGCTTCCTTTTTAACCTCGATCGGTCATCTTTCCTGGCTGACGTCGACTGGCATTTTTTTCGATCAACATCGGTGAATAATATTTTTTTGCCGAGATGGGCTAATGTTTGCCTGGCCGAATAAATGAGAACATGCCAGTTTCGGCCGAAACAAAACGTCGGTTGAGCTTGCTCAAAAAAACCTAGCCGACCTACATTGTACATTTTTCATGCAACACCAAAACAAGAAAAGTTCCTCTGCCGTAAAGAAAACATTATCGGCCAGCGAGCGTTTTTAAAAAAAAAGTCGGCTGAAAAATATCAGTCGGGGGCTACTTCACGACCGATGTCGGCTATCGAGTTTTCTATAAAATCTCTTAATGAAATTTGCATGATGTCGGTAAGGAAATGTTCGATCGGCGTCATGCGGTGATACTTCTTTTTTAGACCTCGATCGGTCATCTTTCTTGGCGGACGTCGACTGTCAATTTTTTCAATCAATATCTGTGAATAATATTTTTTTGCCGAGATGGGCTAATGTTTTCCTGGCCGAATAAATGGGAACATGCCAGTTTCGGCCGAAACAAAACGTCGGTTGAGCTTGCTCAAAAAAACCTAGCCGACCTACATTGTACATTTTTCATGCAACACCAAAACAAGAAAACTTCCTCTGCCGTAAAAAAAACATTATCGGCCAGCGAGCGTTTTTAAAAAGAAATTGCGCAATGTCAACTGAAAAATATCAGTCGGGCTACTTCACCACGGATTTCGGCTATTGAGTTTTCTATTCAATCCCTTAATGAAATATGCATGATGTCGGTAAGGAAATGTTCGATTGGCGTCATGCGGTGATGCTTCCTTTTTAACCTCGATCGGTCATCTTTCCTGGCCGACGTCAACTGGCATTTTTTTCGATCAATATCGGTGAAAAATATTTTTTTGCCGAGATGGGCTAATGTTTTCCTGGCCGAATAAATGCGAAAAAGCGAGTTTCGGCCGAAACAAAACGTCGGTTGAGCTCGCACAAAAAAACCTAGCCGACCTACATTGTACATTTTTTATGCAACACCAAAACAAGAAAAGTTCCTCTGCCGTAAAAAAAAACATTATCGGCCAGCGAGCGTTTTTAAAAAAAAAATTGCGCAATGTCAGCTGAAAAATATCTGTCGGGGCTACTTCACGACCGATGTCGGCTATTGAGTTTTCTATTCAATCCCTTAATGAAATAATATGCATGATGTCGGTAAGGAAATGTTCGATCTGCGTCATGCGGTCATGCTTCTTTTTTAGACCTCGATCGGTCATCTTTCTTGGCGGACGTCGACTGTCAATTTTTTCAATCAATATCTATCAAAAATGTTTTTTTGCCGAGATGGGCTAATGTTTTCCTGGCCGAATAAATGGGAACATGCCAGTTTCGGCCGAAACAAAATGTCGGTTGAGCTCGCTCAAAAAAACCTAGCCGACCTACATTGTACATTTTTCATGCAACACCAAACCAAGAAAACTTCCTTTGCCGTAAAAAAAAACATTATCGGCCAGCGAGCGTTTTTAAAAAGAAATTGCGCAATGTCAACTGAAAAATATCAGTCGGGATACTTCACGACAGATGTCGGCTATTGAGTTTTCTATTCAATCCCTTAATGAAATATGCATGATGTCGGTAAGGAAATGTTCGATCGGCGTCATGCGGTCATGCTTCTTTTTTAGACCTCGATCGGTCATATTTCCTGGCCGACGTCGACTGGCATTTTTTCCGATCAATATCGGTGAAAAATATTTTTTTACCGAGATGGGCTAATGTTTTCCTGGTCGAATAAATGTGAATATGCCAGTTTCGGTTGAAACAAAACGTCGATGAGCTCGAACAAAAAAACCTAGCCGACCTACATTGTACATTTTTTATGCAACACCAAAACAAGAAAACTTCCTCTGCCGTAAAAGAAAACATTATCGGCCAGCGAGCGTTTTTAAAAAGAAATTGCGCAATGTCAACTGAAAAATATCAGTCGGGATACTTCACGACAGATGTCGGCTATTGAGTTTTCTATTCAATCCCTTAATGAAATATGCATGATGTCGGTAAGGAAATGTTCGATCGGCGTCATGCGGTCATGCTTCTTTTTTAGACCTCGATCGGTCATCTTTCCTGGCCGACGTCGACTGGCATTTTTTTCGATCAATGTCGGTGAAAAATATATTTTTTCCGAGATGGGCTAATGTTTTCCTGGCCGAATAAATGGGAACATGCCAGTTTCGGCCGAAACAAAACGTCGGTTGAGCTCGCTCAAAAAAACCTAGCCGACCTACATTGTACATTTTTCGTGCAACACAAAAACAAGAAAAGTTCCTCTGCCGTAAAAAACAACATTATCGGCCAGCGAGCGTTTTTAAAATGAAAATTGCGCAATGTCAGCTGAAAAATATCAACTGGGGCTACTGCAAGACCGATGTCGGCTATTGAGTTTTCTATTCAATCCTTTAATGAAATATGCATGATGTCAGTAAGGAAATGTTCGATCGGCGTCATGCGGTCATGCTTCTTTTTTAGACCTCGATCGGTCATCTTTCTTGGCGGACGTCGACTGTCAATTTTTTCGATCAATATTGGTGAAAAATATTTTTTTGCCGAGATAAGCTAATGTTTTCCTGGCCGAATAAATGGGAACATGCCAGTTTCAACCGAAACAAAACGTCGGTTGAGCTCGCACAAAAAAACCTAGCCGACCTACATTGTACATTTTTTATGCAACACCAAAAAGAGAAAACTTCCTCTGCCGTAAAAGAAAACATTATCGGCCAGCGAGCATTTTTAAAATGAAAATTGCGCAATGTCGGCTGAATAATATCAGTCCGGGGTACTTCAAGACCGATGTCGGCTATTGAGTTTTCTATTCAATCCCTTAATGAAATATGCATGATGTCGGTAAGGAAATGTTCGAACGGCGTCATGCGGTCATGCTTCTTTTTTAGACCTCGATGGGTCATATTTCCTAGCCGACGTCGACTGGCATTTTTTTCGATCAATATCGGTGAAAAATATTTTTTTGCCGAGATGGGCTAATGTTTTCCTGGCCGAATAAATGGGAACATGCCAGTTTCGGCCGAAACAAAACGTCGGTTGAGCTCCCCTAAAAAAACCTAGCCGACCTACATTGTATATTTTTTATGCAACACCAAAACAAGAAAACTTCCTCTGTCGTAAAAAAAAACATTATCGGCCAGCGAGCGTTTTTAAAATGAAAATTGCGCAATGTCGGCTGAAAAATATCAGTCGGGGCTACTTCGCGACCGATGTCGGCTATTGACTTTTCTATTCAATCCCTTAATGAAATATGCATCATGTCGGTAAGGAAATGTTCGATCGACGTCATGCGGTCATGCTTCTTTTTTAGACCTCGATCGGTCATATTTCCTGGCCGACGTCGACTGGCATTTTTTTCGATCAATATCTGTGAAAAATAGTTTTTTGCCGAGATGGGCTAATGTTTTCCTGGCCGAATAAATGGGAACATGCCAGTTTCGGCCGAAACAAAACGTCGGTTGAGCTCGCACAAAAAAACCTAGCCGACCTACATTTTATATTTTTTATGCAACACCAAAACAAGAAAACTTCCTCTGCCGTAAAAAAAAAACATTATCGGCCAGCAAGCGTTTTTAAAATGAAAATTGCGCAATGTCGGCTGAAAAATATCAGTCGGGGCTACTTCGCGACCGATGTCGGCTATCGAGTTTTCTATTCAATCCCTTAATGAAATATGCATGATATCGGAATGGAAATGGTCGATCGGCGTCATGCGGTGATGCTTCCTTTTTAACCTCGATCGGTCATCTTTCTGGGCGGACTTTGACTGTCAATTTTTTCGATCAATATCTTTGAAAAATATTTTTTTGCCGATATAAGCTAATGTTTTCCTGGCCGAATAAGTGGGAACATGCCAGTTTCGGCCGAAACAAAACGTCGGTTGAGCTCGCACAAAAAAACCTAGCCGACCTACATTGTATATTTTTTATGCAACACCAAAACAAGAAAACTTCCTCTGCCGTAAAAAAAAAAATTATCGGCCAGCAAGCGTTTTTAAAATGAAAATTGCGCAATGTCGGCTGAAAAATATCAGTCGGGGCTACTTCGCGACCGATGTTGGCTATTGAGTTTTCTATTCAATCCCTTAATGAAATATGCATGATGTCGATAAGGAAATGTTCGATCGGCGTCATGCGGTCATGCTTCTTTTTTAGACCTCGATCGGTCATATTTCCTGGCCGACGTCGACTGGCATTTTTTCCGATCAATATCGGTGAAAAATATTTTTTTGCCGAGATGGGCTAATGTTTTCCTGGTCGAATAAATGCGAATATGCCAGTTTCGGTTGAAACAAAACGTCGATGAGCTCGCACAAAAAAACCTAGCCGACCTACATTGTACATTTTTTATGCAACACCAAAACAAGAAAACTTCCTCTGCCGTAAACAAAAACATTATCGGCCAGCGAGCGTTTTTAAAAAGAAATTGCGCAATGTCAACTGAAAAATATCAGTCGGGATACTTCACGACAGATGTCTTCTATTGAGTTTTCTATTCAATCCCTTAATGAAATATGCATGATGTCGGTAAGGAAATGTTCGATCGGCGTCATGCGGTGATGCTACCTTTTTAACCTCGATCGGTCATCTTTCCTGGCCGACGTCGACTGTCAATTTTTTCGATTAATATCTGTGAAAAGTATTTTTTTCCCGAGATAAGCTAATGTTTTCCTGGCCGAATAAATGGGAACATGCCAGTTTCGGCCGAAACAAAACGTCAGTTGAGCTCGCACAAAAAAACCTAGCCGACCTACATTGTACATTTTTTATGCAACACCAAAACAAGAAAACTTCCTCTGCCGAAAAGAAAACATTATCGGCCAGCAAGCGTTTTTAAAATGAAAATTCTGCAATGTCGGCTGAATAATATCAGTCGGGGGTACTTCAAGACCGATGTCGGCTATTGAGTTTTCTATTCAATCCCTTAATGAAATATGCATGATGTCGGTAAGGAAACGTTCGATCGACGTCATGCGGTCATGCTCTTTTTTAGACCTCGATCAGTCATATTTCCTGGCCGACGTCGATTGGCATTTTTTTCTATCAATATCGGTCAAAAATATTTTTTATCCAAGATGGCCTAATGTTTTCCTGGCCGAATAAATGGGAACATGCCAGTTTCGGCCGAAACAAAACGTCGGTTGAGCTCGCTCAAAAACACCTAGCCGACCTACATTGTATATTTTTTATGCAACACCAAAACAAGAAAACTTCCTCTGCCGGAAAAAAAAAACATTATCGGCCAGCCAGCGTTTTTAAAATTAAAATTACGCAATGTCGGCTGAAAAATATCAGTCGGGACTACTTCGCGACCAATGTCGGCTATTGAGTTTTCTATTCAATCCCTTAATGAAATATGCATGATGTCGGTAAGGAAATGCTCGATCGGCGTCATGCGGTCATGCTTCTTTTTTAGAACTCGATCCGTCATCTTTCTTGGCGGACGTCGACTGTCAATTTTTTCGATCAATATCTGTGAAAAATATTTTTTTGCCGAGATAAGCTAATGTGTTCCTGGCCGAATAAATGGGAACATGCCAGTTTCGGCCGAAACAAAACGTCGATGAGCTCGCACAAAAAAACCTAGCCGACCTACATTGTACATTTTTTATGCAACACCAAAACAAGAAAACTTCCTCTGCCGTAAACAAAAACATTATCGGCCAGCGAGCGTTTTTAAAAAGAAATTGCGCAATGTCGGCTGAAAAATATCAGTCGGGATACTTCAAGACCGATGTCGGCTATTGAGTTTTCTGTTCAATCCCTTAATAAAATATGCATGATGTCGGTAAGGAAATGTTCGATCGGCGTCATGCGGTGATGCTTCCTTTTTAACCTCGATCGGTCATCTTTCCTGGCCGACGTCGACAGACATTTTTTTCGATCAATATCGGTGAAAAATATATTTTCCCGAGATGGGCTAATGTTTTCCTGGCCGAATAAATGCGAATATGCCAGTTTCGGTTGAAACAAAACGTCGGTTGAGCTCGCTCAAAAAAACCTAGCCGACCTACATTGTATATT
>NC_038249.2:5334829-5340879 GCF_000004515.6 Glycine max | reverse complement strand
GTTTCGGCCGAAACAAAAGGTCGGTGAGCTCGCACAAAAAAACCTAGCCCGACCTACATTGTACATTATTTATGCAGCACAAAACAAGAAAACTTCCTCTGCCGTAAAAAAAAAACATTATCGGCCAGCGAGCGTTTTTAAAAAGAAATTGCGCAATGTCAACTGAAAAATATCAGTCGGGATACTTCACGACAGATGTCTTCTATTGAGTTTTCTATTCAATCCCTTAATGAAATATGCATGATGTCGGTAAGGAAATGTTTGATCGGCGTCATGCGGTGATGCTTCCTTTTTAACCTCGATCGGTCATCTTTCTTGGCGGACTTTGACTGTCAATTTTTTCGATTAATATCTGTGAAAAATATTTTTTTGCCGAGATAAGCTAATGTTTTCCTGGCCGAATAAATGGGAACATGCCAGTTTCGGCCGAAACAAAACGTCGGTTGAGCTCGCACAAAAAAACCTAGCCGACCTACATTGTATATTTTTTATGCAACACCAAAACAAGAAAACTTCATCTGCCGTAAAAGAAAACATTATCGGCCAGCGAGCGTTTTTAAAAAGAAATTGCGCAATGTCGGCTGAAAAATATCAGTCGGGATACTTCAACACCGATGTCGGCTATTGAGTTTTCTATTCAATCCCTTAATGAAATATGCATGATGTCGATAAGGAAATGTTCGATCGGCGTCATGCGCTCATGCTTCCTTTTTATCCTCGATCGGTCATCTTTCCTGGCCGACGTCGACAGGCATTTTTTTCGATCAATATCGGTGAAAAATATATTTTTGCCGAGATGGGCTAATGTTTTCCTGGCCGAATAAATGCGAATATGCCAGTTTCGGTTGAAACAAAACGTCGGTTGAGCTCGCTCAAAAAAACCTAGCCGACCTACATTGTATATTTTTTATGCAACACCAAAACAAGAAAACTTCCTCTGCCGTAAACAAAAACATTATCGGCCAGCGAGCGTTTTTAAAAAGAAATTGCGCAATATCAACTGAAAAATATCAGTCGGGATACTTCACGACAGATGTCTTCTATTGAGTTTTCTATTCAATCCCTTAATGAAATATGCATGATGTCGGTAAGGAAATGTTCGATCGGCGTCATGCGGTCATGCTTCTTTTTTAGACCTCGATCTGTCATCTTTCCTGGCCGACGTCGACTGTCAATTTTTTCGATCAATATCTGTGAAAAATATTTTTTTGCCGAGATAAGCTAATGTTTTCCTGGCCGAATAAATGGGAACATGCCAGTTTCGGCCGAAACAAAACGTAAGTTGAGCTCGCACAAAAAAACCTAGCCGACCTACATTGTACATTTTTTATGCAACACCAAAACAAGAAAACTTCCTCTGCCGTAAAAAAAAACATTATCGGCCAGCGAGCGTTTTTAAAAAGAAATTGCGCAATGTCAACTGAAAAATATCAGTCGGGATACTTCACGACAGATGTCTTCTATTGAGTTTTCTATTCAATCCCTTAATGAAATATGCATGATGTCGGAAAGGAAATGTTCGATCGGCGTCATGCGGTGATGCTTCCTTTTTAACCTCGATCGGTCATCTTTCCTGGCCGACGTCGACTGTCAATTTTTTCGATCAATATCTGTGAAAAATATTTTTTTCCCAAGATAAGCTAATGTTTTCCAGGCCGAATAAATGGGAACATGCCAGTTTCGGCCGAAACAAAACGTCAGTTGAGCTCGCACAAAAAAACCTAGCCGACCTATATTGTACATTTTTTATGCAACACCAAAACAAGAAAACTTCCTCTGCCGTAAAAAAAAACATTATCGGCCAGCGAGCGTTTTTAAAAAGAAATTGCGCAATGTCAACTGAAAAATATCAGTCAGGATACTTCACGACAGATGTCTTCTATTGAGTTTTCTATTCAATCCCTTAATGAAATATGCATGATGTCGGTAAGGAAATGTTTGATCGGCGTCATGCGGTGATGCTTCCTTTTTAACCTCGATCGGTCATCTTTCCTGGCCGACGTCGACTGTCAATTTTTTCGATCAATATCTGTGAAAAATATTTTTTTGCCGAGATAAGCTAATGTTTTCCTGGCCGAATAAATGGGAACATGCCAGTTTCGGCCGAAACAAAACGTCGGTTGAACTCGCACAAAAAAACCTAGCCGACCTACATTGTATATTTTTTATGCAACAGCAAAACAAGAAAACTTCCTCTGCCGAAAAGAAAACAATATCGGCCAGCGAGCGTTATTAAAATGAAAATTGCACAATGTCGGCTGAAAAATATCAGTCGGGGCTACTTCGCGACCGATGTCGGCTATTGAGTTTTCTATTCAATCCCTTTGATGTGAACCTTACGGGGCGGATCGCTTGATACAGGCTGTAGAGTTTTTGGATGACGCCACTTCCGGTGAAGGAAGATAAGTCAGGGTAGACGCCACTTCCGGTGAAGGAAGATAAGTCCGGGTAGACGCCACTTCCAGTGAAGGAAGATAAGTCAAGGTAGACGCCACAAGGATTACCTTGATAAGTCTGATAATTGGTTCAACAAGGAACCCAGAGAGAAACTCTCATCAAATTTTATCAAATGCCAAAAGTTTTTTTTTATTGAAAATAAAAACCAATACTTATAGTGTATCTGAACAAAAAGATAAAAATAGACATGGGCCTTCTAAATAGGTTGGGCCAAAACTACAATAAATAAAAATTATAACTAAAAACATATTTAACTTGGGCCTTCAAATTAGTTTGGGCCTTCAGCAACAATTAATTTTCTTGATAGTGTCTCTACCTCTGGGCCTTCATCCTTCTCCACTTGAGCCTTCATCCTTCTCCACTTGGGCCTTCGTCCTTCTCCACTTGGGCCTTTAGCCTGCATTTGGCCAGTTTCATGATTCTCATCATTCCCTCCTTCTTGGAAAACATTTGTCCTCAAATGTTCAGGATCATCACCGGGTTCAAGTACCACTTCCTTCCTTTTCTTGTGGGCTTGCTTGACATAGCTTTCATTCTTCTTTGCAATTTGCACCTTCACTTGGTCATACAATCTTTTCACATACTCAACTTTGGCATGTGCATCCTTACGTTGAGTCTCTTGGGGATTGCTTTTGTAAGTTGGCCTGTTAGGCAATGAAGCTCCGGGGAGGAGATCAACTTGATGTTCTATGCCTCTTGAAGGTGGTAGTCCATGAGGAATCTCCTTAGGAAAGACATTTTTAAATTCCTGCAATAATGGTTGAACACTAGGAGAAATAGAAATAGTAAACTCATTAGAATTATCAGTAGAAATTTTACTGTCTTTGCAATACTGTAGATTGAGTGGTTCATGAGCAGGTAACACTTTCGTCACTTCACTCGCCTCTACAAAATAATTAAATTTTCTCTCATGTGTATCACTCTTTTCCTCAGGTGTATCACTCTTCTTTTTCATATTCCTTTGTGGTGCCTCACTATTTTCTTTCTCTTGTTCTCTCTTTTCTCCCATTCTGATTTGGTCATCACACACTTCTCTAGGGGATAGAGGTTTAAGAGTAAATGAGGAAGATTTGGCTATTCGTCTGTAGGGCTTTTCTTTGTTACGGTTCAACAAACGTTGCATTTGTGTAGTCCACGCGTCCAGAAATAAGCGTTGAGATTCATCCAGTTGATGATATACACCACCATTGTCACCAGCTCTTGCCATGATTAAGGAACAAAGAATTTTGCAGTAAATTAAAAAAAATTCAGGACCTCACCACACTCTACTCACGTGTTTCTCTCTTTAATGGTAGTTCACTCGTGTTTGATGCTCTCAATATAGGCTTTTGTGTGATGTTTTCACTCTTGCCTTTTACCACTCACTCCCTCTTAAGTTCCTGGATGGATCGAATTAGACACACAAGGTAATATAAAATAAAAGGAAAGACAATAGAATTATCAGAGTAACAGATTTGATTTGGGATAACAACTTGGACTTGATTTGGATAGCAGATTGGATTTGATTTGGATAACAGATTAGATTTGGATAACAAATCTGATTTGGATAAATTTTTTTGATTTGATTTGATTTGGATAATAGATCAGATTTGGGATAACAAATTAGATTTAATTTGGATAACAGATATGATAACAAATAAGATAACAGATAGGATAACAGATATGACAACTAAACTTCAAATGCTCATAACTTTTGCTACGGTTGTCTGTTTGAGGCCCACTATATATCAAAACGCTCAGAATTCAGAGGAGAATCTAGATAATGGGATTTGTTCCACGATTTTCTTTAAAAAAAAACACCTCTAAATGCCTCAATTTCGTGTTCAAAGATCAAACACCCACTTTTTTTTTTTTCAAAATTTTTGCAACTTTTTTTTTTTAACTTGAAACAGAACTCAAACAATTTTTTTTTTTACACAAAGTCTAAAAGACACTAGAAACAAGAACAAGAACGTGACAAGAACAAGAATAAGAATGCAAATAACAGAACAAGGACAAAAACACGAACCTAGACAAATTACGAAGAAAAAAAAAATAGGATAGGATACGATAGAACCTGTATCAAGAGCCGAAGCTCTGATACCAGATGATGTGAACCTGAGTAGCAGCGGATCGCTTGATACAGGCTACGAAGGATTGGATGACGCCACTTCCAGTGAAGGAAGATAAGTCATGGTAGACGCCACTTCCGGTTAAGGAAGATAAGTCTGGGTAGACGCCACTTCCAATGAAGGAAGATAAGTCTGGGTAGACGCCACTTCCAGTTAAGGAAGATAAGTCTGGGTAGACGCCACCAGTTTCATGATTCTCATCACCCTTAATGAAATATGCATGATGTCGGTAAGGAAATGTTCGATCGGCGTCATGCGGTCATGCTTCTTTTTTAGACCTCGATCCGTCATGTTTCTTGGCGGACGTTGACTGTCAATTTTTTCGATCAATATCGGTGAAAAATATTTTTTTGCCGAGAAATGCGAATATGCCAGTTTCGGTTGAAACAAAACGTCGATGAGCTCGCACAAAAAAACCTAGCCGACCTACATTGTATATTTTTTATGCAACCCCAAAACAAGAAAACTTCCTCTGCTGTAAAAAAAAAACATTATCGGCCAGCAAGCGTTTTTAAAATGAAAATTGCGCAATGTCGGCTGAATAATATCAGTCCGGGGTACTTCAAGACCGATGTCGGCTATTGAGTTTTCTATTCAATCCCTTAATGAAATATGCATGATGTCGGTAAGGAAATGTTCGATTGGCGTCATGCGGTCATGCTTCATTTTTAGACCTCGATTCGTCATCTTTCTTGGCGGACGTCGACTGTCAATTTTTTCGATCAATATCGGTGAAAAATATTTTTTTGCCGAGATAAGCTAATGTTTTCCTTGCCGAATAAATGGGAACATGCCAGTTTCGGCCGAAACAAAACGTCGGTTGAGCTCGCACAAAAAAACCTAGCCGACCTACATTGTACATTTTTTATGCAACACCAAAACAAGAAAACTTCCTCTGCCGTAAAAAAAAACATTATCGGCCAGCGAGCGTTTTTAAAAAGAAATTGCGCAATGTCAACTGAAAAATATCAGTCGGGATACTTCACGACAGATGTCTTCTATTGAGTTTTCTATTCAATCCCTTAATGAAATATGCATGATGTCGGTAAGGAAATGTTTGATCGCCGTCATGCGGTGATGCTTCCTTTTTAACCTCGATCGGTCATCTTTCCTGGCCGACGTCGACTGTCAATTTTTTCGATCAATATCTGTGAAAAATATTTTTTTCCCGAGATAAGCTAATGTTTTCCTGGCCGAATAAATGGGAACATGCCAGTTTCGGCCGAAACAAAACGTCAGTTGTGCTCGCAAAAAAAAACCTAGCCGACCTACATATGTACATATATTATGCAACACCAAAACAAGAAAACTTCATCTGCCGTAAAAGAAAACATTATCGGCCAGCGAGCGTTTTAAAAAGAAATTGCGCAATGTCGGCTGAAAAATATCAGTCGGGATACTTCAAGACCGATGTCGGCTATTGAGTTTTCTATTCAATCCCTTAATGAAATATGCATGATGTCGGTAAGGAAATGTTTGATC
>NC_038249.2:5331008-5332044 GCF_000004515.6 Glycine max | reverse complement strand
AATGTCCGCTGAAAAATATCAGTCGGCGCTACTTCACGACAGATGTCGGCTATTGAGTTTTCTAATCAATCCCTTAATGAAATATGCATGATGTCGGTAAGGAAATGTTCGATCGGCGGCGTCATGCGGTGATGCTTCCTTTTTAACCTCGATCGGTCATCTTTCCTGGCCGACGTCAACAGGCATTTTTTTCGATCAATATCGGTGAAAAATATTTTTTTGCCGAGATGGGCTAATGTTTTCCTGGCCGAATAAATGGGAACATGCCAGTTTCGGCTGAAACAAAATGTCGGATGAGCTCGCTCAAAAAAACCTAGCCGACCTACATTGTACATTTTTTATGCAACACCAAAACAAGAAAACTTCCTCTGCCGTAAAAGAAAACATTATCGGCCAGCGAGCATTTTTAAAAACAAATTGCGCAATGTCAACTGAAAAATATCAGTCGGCGCTACTTCACGTCAGATGTCGGCTATTGAGTTTTCTAGTCAATCCCTTAATGAAATATGCATGATGTCGGTAAGGAAATGTTCGATCGGCGGCGTCATGCGGTGATGCTTCCTTTTTAACCTCGATCGGTCATCTTTCCTGGCCGACGTCGACAGGCATTTTTTTCGATCAATATCGGTGAAAAATATTTTTTTGCCGAGATGGGCTAATGTTTTCCTGGCCGAATAAATGGGAACATGCCAGTTTCGGCTGAAACAAAATGTCGGATGAGCTCGCTCAAAAAAACCTAGCCGACCTACATTGTACATTTTTTATGCAACACCAAAACAAGAAAACTTCCTCTGCCGTAAAAGAAAACATTATCGGCCAGCGAGCGTTTTTAAAAAGAAATTGCGCAATGTCAACTGAAAAGTATCAGTCGGGCTACTTCACCACAGATGTCGGCTATTGAGTTTTCTATTCAATCCCTTAATGAAATATGCATGATGTCGGTAAGGAAATGTTCGATCGAAGTCATGCGGTGATGCTTTCTTTTTTAACCTCGATCGGTCATCTTTCCTGGCCGACGTCGACTGGCATTTTTTTC
>NC_038249.2:5323423-5330908 GCF_000004515.6 Glycine max | reverse complement strand
CTAGCCGACCTACATTGTATATTTTTTATGCAACACCAAAACAAGAAAACTTCCTCTGCCGTAAACAAAAACATTATCGGCCAGCGAGCGTTTTTAAAAAGAAATTGCGCAATATCAACTGAAAAATATCAGTCGGGATACTTCACGACAGATGTCTTCTATTGAGTTTTCTATTCAATCCCTTAATGAAATATGCATGATGTCAGTAAGGAAATGTTCGATCGGCGTCATGCGGTCATGCTTCTTTTTTAGACCTCGATCTGTCATCTTTCTTGGCGGACGTCGACTGTCAATTTTTTCGATCAATATCGGAGAAAAATATTTTTTTGCCGAGATAAGCTAATGTTTTCCTGGCCGAATAAATGCGAATATGCCAGTTTCGGTTGAAACAAAATGTCGATGAGCTCGCACAAAAAAACCTAGCCGACCTACATTGTACATTTTTTATGCAACACCAAAACAAGAAAACTTCCTCTGCCGTAAACAAAAACATTATCAGCCAGCGAGCGTTTTTAAAAAGAAATTGCGCAATGTCAACTGAAAAATATCAGTCGGGATACTTCACGACTGATGTCTTCTATTGAGTTTTCTATTCAATCCCTGGCGTCTACCCAGACTTATCTTCCTTAACCGGAAGTGGCGTCTACCCAGACTTATCTTCCTTCACTGGAAGTGGCGTCTACCCTGACTTATCTTCCTTCACTGGAAGTGGCGTCATCCAAACCTTCGTAGCCTGTATCAAGTGATCCGCCCCGTAAGATTCACATCATTTGGTATCAGAGCTTTGGCTCTTGATACAGGTTCTATCTTATCCTATTATTTTTCTTTGTAATTTGTCCAGGTTCGTGTTTTGTCCTTGTTCTGTTATTTGTTTTTCTTGTTTGCGTCTTGTTGCGTTCTTGTTTGTGTCTTTGTTTCGTTCTTGTTCTTGTCACGTTTGTGTTCTTGTTGTTGTTCTTGTTTCTAGTGTCTTTCAGACTTTGTGTCGTAAAAAAAAATTATTTGGGTTCTGTTTCAAGTAAAAAAAAAGTTGCAGAAATTTTGAAGAAAAAAAAAGAGAAGAAAAGAAGAAAGAGAAAAAAGAGAAAGTGGGTGTTTGATCTTTCAACACGAAATTGAGGCAGTTAGAGGCTTTTTTTTGGCAGAAAATCGTGTACCAAATCCCCTTATCTAGATTCTCCTCTGAATTCTGAGCGTTTTGATATATAGTGGGCCTCAAACGGACAACCGTAACAAAAGTTATGAGCATTTGAAGTTTAATTGTCATATCTGTTATCTTATCTATTATCCTATCTGTTATCTTATTTGTTATCATATCTGTTATCCAAATTAAATCTAATTTGTTATCCAAATCTGATCTATTATCCAAATCAAATCAAATCAAATCAAATTTTTTATCCAAATCAGATTTGTTATCCAAATCTAATCTGTTATCCAAATCAAATCCAATCTGCTATCCAAATCAAGTCCAAGTTATTATCCCAAATCAAATCTGTTACTCTGATAATTATATTGTCTTTCCTTTTATTTTATATTACCTTGTGTGTCTAATTCGATCCATCCAGGAACTTAAGAGGGAGTGAGTGGTAAAAGGCAAGAGTGAAAACATCACACAAAAGCCTATATTGAGAGCATCAAACACGAGTGAACTACCATCAAACAGAGAAACACGTGAGTAGAGTGTGGTGAGGTCCTGAATTTTTTTTAATTTACTGCAAAATTCTTTGTTCCTTAATCATGGCAAGAGCTGGTGACAATGGTGGTGTATATCATCAACTGGACGAATCTCAACGCTTATTTCTGGACGCGTGGACTACACAAATGCAACATTTGTTGAACCGTAACAAAGAAAAGCCCTACAGACGAATAGCCAAATCTTCCTCGTTTACTCTTAAACCTCTATCCCCTAGAGAAGTGTGTGATGACCAAATCAGAATGAGAGAAAAGAGAGAACAAGAGAAAGAAAATAGTGAGGCACCACAAAGGAATATGAAAAAGAAGAGTGATACACCCGAGGAAAAGAGTGATACACATAAGAGAGAGAGTGATACACATGAGAGAAAATTTAATTATTTTGCAGAGGCGAGTGAAGTGAGGAAAGTGTTACCTGCTCATGAACCACTCAATCTACAGTATTGCAAAGACAGTAAAATTTCTACTGATAATTCTAATGAGTTTACTATTTCTATTTCTCCTAGTGTTCAACCCTTATTGCAGGAATTTAAAAATGTCTTTCCTAAGGAGATTCCTCATGGACTGCCACCTTCAAGAGGCATAGAACATCAAGTTGATCTCCTCCCCGGAGCTTCATTGCCTAACAAGCCAACTTACAAAAGCAATCCCCAAGAGACACCAAGTAAAGGTGCAAATTGCAAAGAAGAACGAAAGCTATGTCAAGCAAGCCCACAAGGAAAGGAAGGAAGTGGTACTTGAACACGGTGATGATCCTGAACATTTGAGGACAAATGTTTTCCAAGAAGGAGGGAATGATTCTCATAAGGAATGATATGTACAAATGGTTGGCGTTTTCCAAGAAGGAGGGAATGATGAGAATCATGAAACTGGCCAAATACAGGCTAAAGGCCCAAGTGGAGAAGGACGAAGGCCTAAGTGGAGAAGGACAAAGCCCCCGAGTGGAGAAGGATGAAGGCCCAAGTGGAGAAAGATGAAGGCCCAGAGGCAAAGACACTATCAAGACTATTAATTGTTGCTGAAGGCCCAAACTAATTTAAAGGTTCAAGTTAAATAAGTTTTTAGTTATAATTTATTTTTATTGTAATTTTGGCCCAAACTGTTTAGAAGGCCCATGTCTATTTTTATCTTTTAGTTCAGCTACACTATAAGTATTGGTTTTTGTTTTGAATAAGAAAACTTTTGGCATTTTGACAAAATTTGGTGAGAGTTTCTCTCTGGGTTCCTTGTTGAACCAATTATCAGACTTATCAAGGTAATCTTTGTGGCGTCTACCCAGACTTATCTTCCTTCATTGGAAGTGGCGTCTACCCAGACTTATCTTCCTTAACCGGAAGTGGCGTCTACCCAGACTTATCTTCCTTCACTGGAAGTGGCATCTACCCTGACTTATCTTCCTTCACTGGAAGTGGCGTCATCCAAACCTTCGTAGCCTGTATCAAGTGATCCGCCCCGTAAGATTCACATCAATATGCATGATGTCGGAAAGGAAATGTTCGATCGGCGTCATGCGGTCATGCTTCTTTTTTAGACCTCGATCTGTCATCTTTCTTGGCGGACGTCGACTGTCAATTTTTCCGATCAATATCGGTGAAAAATATTTTTTTGCCGAGATGGGCTAATGTTTTCCGGGTCGAATAAATGCGAATATGCCAGTTTCGGTTGAAACAAAATGTCGATGAGCTCGCACAAAAAAACCTAGCCGACCTACATTGTACATTTTTTATGCAACACCAAAACAAGAAAACTTCCTCTGCCGTAAAAAAAAACATTATCGGCCAGCGAGCGTCTTTAAAAAGAAATTGCGCAATGTCAACTGAAAAATATCAGTCGGGATACTTCACGACAGATGTCTTCTATTGAGTTTTCTATTCAATCCCTTAATGAAATATGCATGATGTCGGTAAGGAAATGTTCGATCGGCGTCATGCGGTGATGCTTCCTTTTTAACCTCGATCGGTCATCTTTTCTGGCCGACGTCGACTGTCAATTTTTTCGATCAATATCTGTGAAAAATATTTTTTTCCCGAGATAAGCTAATGTTTTCCTGGCCGAATAAATGGGAACATGCCAGTTTCGGCCGAAACAAAACGTAAGTTGAGCTCGCACAAAAAAACCTAGCCGACCTACATTGTACATTTTTTATGCAACACCAAAACAAGAAAACTTCCTCTGCCGTAAAAAAAAACATTATCGGCCAGCGAGCGTTTTTAAAAAGAAATTGCGCAATGTCAACTGAAAAATATCAGTCGGGATACTTCAAGACCGATGTCGGCTATTGAGTTTTCTATTCAATCCCTTAATGAAATATGCATGATGTCGATAAGGAAATGTTCGATCGGCGTCATGCGGTGATGCTTCCTTTTTAACCTCGATCGGTCATCTTTCCTGGCCGACGTCGACAGGCATTTTTTTCGATCAATATCGGTGAAAAATATATTTTACCGAGATGGGCTAATGTTTTCCTGGCCGAATAAATGCGAATATGCCAGTTTCGGTTGAAACAAAACGTCGGTTGAGCTCGCTCAAAAAAACCTAGCCAACCTACATTGTAAATTTTTTATGCAACACCAAAACAAGAAAACTTCATCTACCGTAAAAGAAAACATTATCGGCCAGCGAGCGTTTTTAAAAAGAAATTGCGCAATGTCGGCTGAAAAATATCAGTCGGGATACTTCACGACTGATGTCTTCTATTGAGTTTTCTATTCAATCCCTTAATGAAATATGCATGATGTCGGAATGGAAATGTTCGATCGGCGTCATGCGGTGATGCTTCCTTTTTAACCTCGATCGGTCATCTTTCTTGGCAGACTTTGACTGTCAATTTTTTCGATTAATATCTGTGAAAAATATTTTTTTGCCGAGATAAGCTAATGTTTTCCTGGCCGAATAAATGGGAACATGCCAGTTTCGGCCGAAACAAAACGTCGGTTGAGCTCGCACAAAAAAACCTAGCCGACCTACATTGTATATTTTTTATGCAACACCAAAACAAGAAAACTTCCTCTGCCGTAAAAAAAAACATTATCGGCCAGCAAGCGTTTTTAAAATGAAAATTGCGCAATGTCGGCTGAAAAATATCAGTCGGGGCTACTTCGCGACCGATGTCGGCTATTGAGTTTTCTATTCAATCCCTTAATGAAATATGCATGATGTCGGTAAGGAAATGTTCGATCGGCGTCATGTGGTCATGCTTCTTTTTTAGACCTCGATCGGTCATATTTCCTGGCCGACGTCGATTGGCATTTTTTTCGATCAATATCGGTGAAAAATATTTTTTTGCCGAGAAGGGCTAATGTTTTCCTGGCCGAATAAATGGGAACATGCCAGTTTCGGCCGAAACAAAACGTCGGTTGAGCTCGCTCAAAAAAACCTAGCCGACCTACATTGTATATTTTTTATGCAACACCAAAACAAGAAAACTTCCTCTGCCGTAAAAAAAAAAATATTATCGGCCAGCAAGCGTTTTTAAAATGAAAATTGCGCAATGTCGGCTGAAAAATATCAGTCGGGGCTACTTCGCGACCGATGTCGGCTATTGAGTTTTCTATTCAATCCCTTAATGAAATATGCATGATGTCGGTAAGGAAATGTTCGATCGGCGTCATGCGGTCATGCTTCTTTTTTAGACCTCGATCGGTCATATTTCCTGGCCGACGTCGACTGGCATTTTTTTCGATCAATATCGGTGAAAAATATTTTTTTGCCGAGATGGGCTAATGTTTTCCTGGCCAAATAAATGGGAACATGCCAGTTTCGGCCGAAACAAAACGTCGGTTGAGCTCGCTCAAAAAAACCTAGCCGACCTACATTGTATATTTTTTATGCAACACCAAAACAAGAAAACTTCCTCTGCCGTAAAAAAAAACATTATCGGCCAGCGAGCGTTTTTAAAATGAAAATTGCGCAATGTCCGCTGAAAAATATCAGTCGGGGCTACTACGCGACCGATGTCGGCTATTGAGTTTTCTATTCAATCCCTTAATGAAATATGCATGATGTCGGTAAGGAAATGTTCGATCGGCGTCATGCGGTGACGCTTCCTTTTTAACCTCGATCGGTCATGATGAGGACATAACCAAGGGCAAGGACCATGAAGCACTTGAAGGTCCCATGACCAGAGGCAGACTTAAACAAGCCCAACACGTCATAGAGACAAGGCTGGTCATTTGTATAGCTGCCATTGATGATGATTGAAGGCCCAAGTGGAGAAAGATGAAGGCCCAGAGGCAGAGGCACTACCAAGACTACTAATTGTTGTTGAAGGCCCAAACTAACTTGAAGGCCCAAGTTAAATAAGTTTTTAGTTATAATTTATTTTTATTGTAATTTTGGCCCAAACTGTTTAGAAGGCCCATGTCTATTTTTATCTTTTTCTTCAGATACACTATAAGTATTTGTTTTTGTTTTCAATAAAAGGAACTTTTGACATTTGATAAAATTTGGTGAGAGTTTCTCTCTGAGTTCCTTGTTGAACCAATCTCAGACTTATCAAGGTAATCCTTGTGGCGTCTACCCTGACTTATCTTCCTTCACCGGAAGTGGCGTCATCCAAACCTCCGTAGCCTGTATCAAACGATCCACTCCTACTCAGGTTCACATCATCTGGTATCAGAGCTTTGGCTCTTGATACAGGTTCTATCCTATCCTATCCTATCCTATTTTTTTTCTTCGTAATTTGTCTAGGTTTGTGTTTTTGTCCTTGTTCTGTTATTTGCGTTCTTGTTCTTGTTCTTGTTCTTGTCACGTTCTTGTTCTTGTTTCTTGTGTCTTTCAAACTTTGTGTCAAAAAAAAAAAATTGTTTGAGTTCTTGTTTCTTGTTCTTGTGCCTATCATATTGTATTCTGTCTTTTGTTCATAACTTTTGTTTCAGCCTATTCGAATTCTGTTTGGGGTAAAAATTGCCTAATTGCTGAATTGCTAAATTGTCAAATTTGCCTAATGATGATTGCCTATTGAACGAATTCTAATAGCTGGACGTCTGAAAAAAAAAAAAAAAACAAAAAAAAATAGAGAGAAAAAAAAAAGAAACGAAAAAAAAAGAAAGAAAGAAAGAGAAAGAAAGAAAGAAAAAAAGGAAACAGTTGCAAAAAAAAAAAAAAAAAGTTGCAAAAATTTTGAAAAAAAAAAAAAAGTGGGTGTTTGATCTTTGAAAACGAAATTGAGGCATTTAGAGGTGTTTTTTTTGAAAGAAAATCGTGGAACAAATCCCCTTATCTAGATTCTCCTCTGAATTCTGAGCGTTTTGATATATAGTGGGCCTCAAACGGACAACTGTAGCAAAAGTTATGAGCATTTGAAGTTTACTTGTCCTATCTAATATCTTATCTGTTATCCTACCTAATATCTTATCTGTTATCCTATCTAATATCTTATCTGTTATCCTACCTAATATCTTATCTGTTATCCTATCTATAATATCTTATTTGTTATCATATCTGTTACCCAAATTAAAGCTCACCTGTTATCCAAATCCAAATCTAATATATTATTATCCAAATCAAGTCCAAGTTGTTATCCCAAATCAAATCTGTTTGTGATCATTATATTGTCTTTCCTTTTATTTTATATTACCTTGTGTGTCTAATTTGGTCCATCCAGGAACTTAAGAGGAAACACGAGTGGTAAAAGGCAAGAGGGAATACATTACACAAAAGCCTATTGAGAGCATTAAACACGAGTGTACTACCATCTAAGAGACGTGAGTAGAGTGTTGTGAGGTCCTGAAACCTTAATAATTTTTATTGCACATTTTTTTTTCCTGTTGGATTATGGCTGGAGCAGGTGGT
>NC_038249.2:5322065-5323323 GCF_000004515.6 Glycine max | reverse complement strand
TGAGCTCGCTCAAAAAAACCTAGCCGACCTACATTGTACATTTTTTATGCAACACCAAAACAAGAAAACTTCCTCTGCCGTAAAAAAAAAACATTATCGGCAAGCTAGCATTTTTAAAAAGAAATTGCGCAATGTCAACTGAAAAATATCAGTCGGGCTACCTCACGACAGATGTCGGCTATTGAGTTTTCTATTCAATCCCTTAATGAAATATGCATGATGTCGGTAAGGAAATGTTCGATCGGCGTCATGCGATGATGCTTCCTTTTTAACCTCGAACGGTCATCTTTCTTGGCGGACGTTGACTGTCAATTTTTTCGATCAATATCTGTGAAAAATATTTTTTTGCCGAGATGGGCTAATGTTTTCCTGGCCGAATAAATGGGAACATGCCAGTTTCGGCCGAAACAAAACGTCGGTTGAGCTCGCTCAAAAAAACTTAGCCGACCTACATTGTACATTTTTTATGCAACACCAAAACAAGAAAACTTCCTCTGCCGTAAAAGAAAACATTATCGGCCAGCGAGCGTTTTTAAAAAGAAATTGAGCAATGTCAACTGAAAAATATCAGTCGGGATACTTCACGACAGATGTCGGCTATTGAGTTTTCTATTCAATCCCTTAATGAAATATGCATGATGTCGGTAAGGAAATGTTCGATCGGCGTCATGCGGTGATGCTTCCTTTTTAACCTCGATCGGTCATCTTTCCTGGCCGACGTCGACTGGCATTTTTTTGAATCAATATCGGTGAAAAATAATTTTTTGCCGTGATGGGCTAATGTTTTCCTGGCCGAATAAACGGGAACATGCCAGTTTCGGCCGAAACAAAACGTCGGATGAGGTCGCTCAAAAAAACCTAGCCGACCTACATTGTACATTTTTCATGCAACACCAAAACAAGAAAACTTCCTATGCCGTAAAAAAAAACATTATCGGCCAGCGAGCGTTTTTAAAAAGAAATTGCCCAATGTCAACTGAAAAATATCAGTCGGGCTACTTCAGACAAATGTCAGCTATTGAGTTTTCTATTAATTCCCTTAATGAAATATGCATGATGTCAGGTAAGCAGGTAGTCGATCGGCGTCCCGCCGTGATGCTTACTTTTTTACCTCGAACGGTCATCTTTCCTGGCGGACGTCGACTGGCATTTTTTCGATCAGCATCGGTGAAAATATTTTTTTGCCGAGATGGGCTAATGTTTTCCTGGCCGAATAAATGAGAACATGCCAGTTTCGGCCGAAACAAAACGTCGGTTG
>NC_038249.2:5319306-5320638 GCF_000004515.6 Glycine max | reverse complement strand
GTCAGCTATTGAGTTTTCTATTCAATCCCTTAATGAAATATGCATGATGTCGGTAAGGAAATGTTCGATCGGCGGCGTCATGCGGTGATGCTTCCTTTTTTACCTCGATCGGTCATCTTTCTTGGCGGACGTCGACTGTCAATTTTTTCAAACAATATCTGTGAAAAATATTTTTTTTGCCGAGATGGGCTAATGTTTTCCTGGTCGAATAAATGGGAACATGCCAGTTTCGGCCGAAACAAAACGTCGGTTGAGCTCGCTCTAACAAACCTAGCCGACCTACATTGCACATTTTTCATGCAATACCAAAACAAGAAAACTTCCTCTGCCGTAAAAAAAACATTATCGGCCAGCGAGCGTTTTTAAAAAGAAATTGCGCAATGTCAACTGAAAAATATCAGTCGGGCTACTTCACGACAGATGTCGGCTATTGAGTTTTCTATTCAATCCCTTAATGAAATATGCATGATGTCGGTAAGGAAATGTTCGATCGGCGTCATGGGTGATGTTTCCTTTTTAACCTCGATCGGTCATCTTTCCTGGCCGACGTCGACTGGCATTTTTTTCGATCATTATCGGTGAAAAATATTTTTTTGCCGAGATGGGCTAATGCTTTCCTGGCCGCATAAATGCGAATATGCCAGTTTCGGCCGCAACAAAACGTCGATTGAGCTCGCACAAAAAAACCTAGTCGACCTACATTGTACATTTTTTATGAAACACCAAAACAAGAAAACTTCCTCTGCCGTAAAAGAAAACATTATCGGCCAGCGAGCGTTTTTAAAAAGAAATTGCGCAATGTCAACTGAAAAATATGAGTCGGGATACTTCACGACAGATGTCGGCTATTGAGTTTTCTATTCAATCCCTTAATGAAATATGCATGATGTCGGTATGGAAATGTTCGATCGGCGTCATGCGGTGATGCTTCCTTTTTTACCTCGATCGGTCATCTTTCTTGGCGGACATCGACTGGCAATTTTTTCAATCAATATCTGTGAAAAATATTTTTTGCCGAGATGGGCTAATGTTTTCCTCGCCGAATAAATGGGAACATGCGAGTTTCGGCCGAAACAAAACGTCGGTTGAGCTCGCTCAAAAAAACCTAGCCGACCTACATTGTACATTTTTCATGCTACACCAAAACAAGAAAACTTCTTCTGCCGTATAAAAAAACATTATCGGCCAGCGAGCGTTTTTACAAAGAAATTGCGCCCTGTCACCTGAAAAATATCCGTCGGGCTACTTCACGTCAGATGACGGATCTTGAGTTTTCTATTCGATCCCTTTATGAAATATGCCTGATGTCGGTCAGGAAATGTTCGATCGGCG
>NC_038249.2:5316339-5319206 GCF_000004515.6 Glycine max | reverse complement strand
ATATTTTTTTGCCGAGATGGGCTAATGATTTCCTGGCCGAATAAATGCGAACATGCCAGTTTCGGCAGAAACAAAACGTCGGTTGAGCTCGCTCAAAAAAACCTAGCCGACCTACATTGTACATTTTTTATGCAACACCAAAACAAGAAAACTTCCTCTGCCGTAAAAAAAAACATTATCGGCCAGCGAACGTTTTTAAAAAAAAAATTGGGCAATGTCGGGGGAAAAATATCAGTCGGGGCTACTTCACGACCGATGTCGGCTATCGAGTTTTCTATACATCCCTTAATGAAATATGCATGATGTCGGAAAGGAAATGTTCGATCGGCGTCATGCGGTGATGCTTCTTTTTTCACCTCGATCGGTCATCTTTCTTGGCGGACGTCGACTGTCAATTTTTTCAATCAATATCTGTGAAAAATATTTTTTGCCGAGATGGGCTAATGTTTTCCTCGCCGAATAAATGGGAACATGCCAGTTTCGGCCGAAACAAAACGTCGGTTGAGCTCGCTCAAAAAAACCTAGCCGACCTACATTGTACATTTTTCATGCAACACCAAAACAAGAAAACATCCTCTGCCGTAAAAAAAAACATTATCGGCCAGCGAGCGTTTTTAAAGAGAAATTGCGCAATGTCAACTGAAAAATATCAGTCGGGGTACTTCACGACAGATGTCAGCTATTGAGTTTTCTATTCAATCCCTTAATGAAATATGCATGATGTCGGTAAGGAAATGTTCGATCGGCGTCATGCGGTGATGCTTCCTTTTTGACCTCGATCAGTCATCTTTCCTGGCCGACGTCGACTGACATTTTTTTCGATCAATATCGGTGCAAAATATTTTTTTGCCAAGATGGGCTAATGTTTTCCTGGCCGAATAAATGCGAACATGCCAAGTTTCGGCCGAAACAAAACGTCGGTTGAGCTCGCTCAAAAAAACCTAGCCGACCTACATTGTACATTTTTTATGCAACACCATAACAAGAAAAGTTCCTCTGCCGTAAAAAAAACATTATCGGCCAGCGAGCGTTTTTAAAAAGAAATTGCGCAATGTCAACTGAAAAATATCAGTCGGGCTACTTCACGACAGATGTCGGCTATTGTGTTTTCTATTCAATCCCTTAATGAAATATGCATGATGCCGGTAAGGAAATGTTCGATCGGCGTCATGCGGTGATGCTTCCTTTTTGACCTCGATCAGTCATCTTTCCTGGCCGACGTCGACTGACATTTTTTTCGATCAATGTCGGTGAAAAATATTTTTTTGCCGAGATAAGCTAATGTGTTCCTGGCCGAATAAATGGGAACATGCCAGTTTCGGCCGAAACAAAACGTCGGTTGAGCTCGCACAAAAAAACCAAGCCGACCTACATTGTACATTTTTCATGCAACACCAAAACAAGAAAACTTCCTCTGCAATAAAATAAACATTATCGGCCAGCGAGCGTTTTTGAAAAGAAATTGCGCAATGTCAACTGAAAAATATCAGTCTGGATACTTCACGACAGATGTCGGCTATTGAGTTTTCTATTCAATCCCTTAATGAAATATGCATGATGTCGGTAAGGAAATGTTCGATCGACATCATGCGGTCATGCTTCTTTTTTATACCTCGATCGGTCATATTTCCTGGCCGACGTCGACTGGCATTTTTTTCGATCAATATCGGTGAAAAATATTTTTTTGCCGAGATGGGCAAGTGTTTTCCTGGCCGCATAAATGCGAATATGCCAGTTTCGGCCGAAACAAAAACGTCGGTTGAGCTCGCTTAAAAAAACCTAGCCGACCTACATTGTACATTTTTTATGCAATTCCAAAACAAGAAAACTTCCTCTGACGTAAAAAAAAACATTACCGGCCAGCGAGCGTTCTAAAAAAAAAAAATTGCGGAATGTCGGCTGAAATATATCAGTCGGGATACTTCACGACAGATGTCGGCTATTGTGTTTTCTATTCCCTCCCTTAATGAAATATGCATGATGTCGGTAAGGAAATGTTCGATCGGCGTCATGCGGTGATGCTTCCTTTTTACCTCGATCGGTCATCTTCCTGGCCGACGTTGACAGGCATTTTTTCGATCAATATCGGTGAAAAATATTTTTTTGCCGAGATGGGCTAATGTTTTCCTGGCCGAATAAATGGGAACATGCCAGTTTCGGCTGAAACAAAATGTCGGATGAGCTCGCTCAAAAAAACCTAGCCGACCTACATTGTACATTTTTTATGCAACACCAAAACAAGAAAACTTCCTCTGCCGTAAAAGAAAACATTATCGGCCAGCGAGCATTTTTAAAAACAAATTGCGCAATGTCAACTGAAAAATATCAGTCGGCGCTACTTCACGTCAGATGTCGGCTATTGAGTTTTCTAGTCAATCCCTTAATGAAAAATTGCATGATGTCGGTAAGGAAATGTTCGATCGGCGTCATTCGGTGATGCTTCCTTTTTAACCTCGATCGTTCATCTTTCTTGGCGGACGTCGACTGTCAATTTTTTCAATCAATATCCGGGAATAATATTTTTTTGCCGAGATGGGCTAATGCTTTCCTGGCCGCATAAATGCGAATATGCCAGTTTCGGCCGAAACAAAACGTCGATTGAGCTCGCACAAAAAAACCTAGTCGACCTACATTGTACATTTTTTATGCAACAACAAAACAATAAAATTTCCTCTGCCTTAAAAAAAACATTATCGGCCAGCGAGCGTTTTTAAAAACAACTTGCGCAATGTCGGCTGAAAAATATCAGTCGGCGCTACTTCACGACAGATGTCGGCTCTTGAGTTTTCTAATCAATCCCTTAATGAAATATGCATGATGTCGGTAAGGAAATGTTCGATCGGCGGCGTCATGCGGTGATGCTTCCC
>NC_038249.2:5312558-5314506 GCF_000004515.6 Glycine max | reverse complement strand
GTTGAGCTCGCTCAAAAAAACTTAGCCGACCTACATTGTACATTTTTTTATGCAACACCAAAACAAGAAAACTTCCTCTGCCTTAAAAGAAAACATTATCGGCCAGCGAGCGTTTTTAAAAAGAAATTGCGCAATGTCAACTGAAAAATATCAGTCGGGGCTACTTCACGACCTATGTCGGCTATTGAGTTTTCTATTCAATCCCTTAATGAAATATGCATGATGTTGGTAAGGAAATGTTCGATCGGCGTCATGCGGTGATGCTTCCTTTTTAACCTCGATCGGTCATCTTTCCTGGCCGACGTCAACTGGCATTTTTTTCGATCAATATCGGTGAAAAATATTTTTTTGCCGAGATGGGCTAATGTTTTCCTGGCCGAATAAATGCGAACATGCCAGTTTCGGCCGAAAAAAAACGTCGGTTGAGCTTGCTCAAAAAAACCTAGCCGACCTAAATTGTACATTTTTCATGCAACACCAAAACAAGAAGAGTTCCTCTGCCTTAAAAAAAACATTATCGGCCAGCGAACGTTTTTTAAAAAAAATTACGCAATGTCGGCTGAAAAATATCAGTCGGCGCTACTTCACGACAGATGTCGGCTATTGAGTTTTCTATTCAATCCCTTAATGAAATATGCATGATGTCGGTAAGGAAATGTTCGATCGGCGTCATGCGGTGATGCTTCCTTTTTTACCTCGATCGGTCATCTTTCCTGGCCGACGTCGACTGGCGTTTTTTTCGATCAATATCGGTGAAAAATATTTTTTTGCCGAGATGGGCTAATGCTTTCTTGGCCGCATAAATGCGAATATGCCAGTTTCGGCCGAAACAAAACGTCGATTGAGCTCGCACAAAAAAACCTGGTAGACCTACATTGTACATTTTTTATGCAACACCAAACCAAGAAAAGTTCCTCTGCCGTAAAAAAAACATTATCGGCCAGCGAGCGTTTTTAAAATTTTCCTTGCCGCAATGTCGGCTGAAAAATATGCTAGTTTCGGGCGCTACATCACGACGGATGAGCGCGATCGAAAAATCCTAGCCAATCCCTTACATTGTAACATTTTTCATGGCAACACCAAAACAAGAAAACGGCCTCATGCGGTGATGCTCAAACATTATCGGCCAGCGAGCGTTTTAAAGAGAAATTGCGCAATGTCAACTGAAAAATATCAGTCGGGGTACTTCACGACAGATGTCAGCTATTGAGTTTTCTATTCAATCCCTTAATGAAATATGCATGATGTCGGTAAGGAAATGTTCGATCGGCGTCATGCGGTGATGCTTCCTTTTTGACCTCGATCAGTCATCTTTCCTGGCCGACGTCGACTGACATTTTTTTCGATCAATATCGGTGCAAAATATTTTTTTGCCAAGATGGGCTAATGTTTTCCTGGCCGAATAAATGCGAACATGCCAAGTTTCGGCCGAAACAAAACGTCGGTTGAGCTCGCTCAAAAAAACCTAGCCGACCTACATTGTACATTTTTTATGCAACACCATAACAAGAAAAGTTCCTCTGCCGTAAAAAAAACATTATCGGCCAGCGAGCGTTTTTAAAAAGAAATTGCGCAATGTCAACTGAAAAATATCAGTCGGGCTACTTCACGACAGATGTCGGCTATTGTGTTTTCTATTCAATCCCTTAATGAAATATGCATGATGCCGGTAAGGAAATGTTCGATCGGCGTCATGCGGTGATGCTTCCTTTTTGACCTCGATCAGTCATCTTTCCTGGCCGACGTCGACTGACATTTTTTTCGATCAATGTCGGTGAAAAATATTTTTTTGCCGAGATAAGCTAATGTGTTCCTGGCCGAATAAATGGGAACATGCCAGTTTCGGCCGAAACAAAACGTCGGTTGAGCTCGCACAAAAAAACCAAGCCGACCTACATTGTACATTTTTCATGCAACACCAAAACAAGAAAACTCCTCTGCAATATCG
>NC_038249.2:5311217-5312458 GCF_000004515.6 Glycine max | reverse complement strand
CGACAGATGTCGGCTATTGAGTTTTCTATTCAATCCCTTAATGAAATATGCATGATGTCGGTAAGGAAATGTTCGATCGACATCATGCGGTCATGCTTCTTTTTTATACCTCGATCGGTCATATTTCCTGGCCGACGTCGACTGGCATTTTTTTCGATCAATATCGGTGAAAAATATTTTTTTGCCGAGATGGGCAAGTGTTTTCCTGGCCGCATAAATGCGAATATGCCAGTTTCGGCCGAAACAAAAACGTCGGTTGAGCTCGCTTAAAAAAACCTAGCCGACCTACATTGTACATTTTTTATGCAATTCCAAAACAAGAAAACTTCCTCTGACGTAAAAAAAAACATTACCGGCCAGCGAGCGTTCTAAAAAAAAAAAATTGCGGAATGTCGGCTGAAATATATCAGTCGGGATACTTCACGACAGATGTCGGCTATTGAGTTTTCTATTCAATCCCTTAATGAAATATGCATGATGTCGGTAAGGAAATGTTCGATCGGCGTCATGCGGTGATGCTTCCTTTTTAACCTCGATCGGTCATCTTTCCTGGCCGACGTTGACTAGCATTTTTTTTCGATCAATATCGGTGAAAAATATTTTTTTTGCCGAGATAAGCTAATGTTTTCCTGGCCGAATAAATGGGAACATGCCAGTTTCGGCCGAAACAAAACGTCGGTTGAGCTCGCACAAAAAAACCCCAAGCCCACGTACATTGTACATTTTTCATGCAACACCAAAACAAGAAAACTTCCTCTGCAATAAAATAAACATTATCGGCCAGCGAGCGTTTTTGAAAAGAAATTGCGCAATGTCAACTGAAAAATATCAGTCTGGATACTTCACGACAGATGTCGGCTATTGAGTTTTCTATTCAATCCCTTAATGAAATATGCATGATGTCGGTAAGGAAATGTTCGATCGACATCATGCGGTCATGCTTCTTTTTTATACCTCGATCGGTCATATTTCCTGGCCGACGTCGACTGGCATTTTTTTCGATCAATATCGGTGAAAAATATTTTTTTGCGGAGATGGGCTAATGTTTTCCTGGCTGAATAAATGCGAATATGCCAGTTTCGGCCGCAACAAAACGTCGGTTGAGCTCGCACAAAAAAACCAAGCCGACCTACATTGTACATTTTTCATGCAACACCAAAACAAGAAAACTTCCTCTGCAATAAAATAAACATTATCGGCCAGCTACCTATTCAATCCCTTAATGAAATATGCATGATGCC
>NC_038249.2:5310172-5310856 GCF_000004515.6 Glycine max | reverse complement strand
CACTTAGGTACCGACCAGAGAGTTCCTACCTATTCAATCCCTTAATGAAATATGCATGATGCCGGTAAGGAAATGTTCGATCGGCGTCATGCGGTGATGCTTCCTTTTTGACCTCGATCAGTCATCTTTCCTGGCCGACGTCGACTGACATTTTTTTCGATCAATGTCGGTGAAAAATATTTTTTTGCCGAGATAAGCTAATGTGTTCCTGGCCGAATAAATGGGAACATGCCAGTATCGGCCGAAACAAAACGTCGGTTGAGCTCGCTCAAAAAAACGTAGCCGACCTACATTATACATTTTTTATGCAACACCAAAACAATAAAACTTCCTCTGCCGTAAAAAAAAACATTATCGGCCAGCGAGCGTTTTTAAAAAGAAATTGCTCAATGTCAACTGAAAAATAACAGTCGGGATACTTCACGACAGATGTCGGCTATTGAGTTTTCTTTTCAATCCCTTAATGAAATATGCATGATGTCGGTAAGGAAATGTTCGATCGGCGTCATGCGGTGATGCTTCCTTTTTAACCTCGATCGGTCATCTTTCCTGGCCGACGTCGACTGGGCATTTTTTTCGATCAATATCGGTGAAAAATATTTTTTTTGCGGAGATGGGCTAATGTTTTTCCTGGCTGAATAAATGCGAATATGCCAGTTTCGGCCGCAACAAAACGTCGGTTGA
>NC_038249.2:5309818-5310072 GCF_000004515.6 Glycine max | reverse complement strand
ACCTACATTGTACATTTTTCATGCAACACCAAAACAAGAAAACTTCCTCTGCAATAAAATAAACATTATCGGCCAGCGAGCGTTTTTGAAAAGAAATTGCGCAATGTCAACTGAAAAATATCAGTCTGGATACTTCACGACAGATGTCGGCTATTGAGTTTTCTATTCAATCCCTTAATGAAATATGCATGATGTCGGTAAGGAAATGTTCGATCGACATCATGCGGTCATGCTTCTTTTTTATACCTCGATCG
>NC_038249.2:5303923-5309718 GCF_000004515.6 Glycine max | reverse complement strand
CGAAAAAAAAAGAAAGAAAGAAAGAGAAAGAAAGAAAGAAAAAAAGGAAACAGTTGCAAAAAAAAAAAAAAAAAGTTGCAAAAATTTTGAAAAAAAAAAAAAAGTGGGTGTTTGATCTTTGAAAACGAAATTGAGGCATTTAGAGGTGTTTTTTTTGAAAGAAAATCGTGGAACAAATCCCCTTATCTAGATTCTCCTCTGAATTCTGAGCGTTTTGATATATAGTGGGCCTCAAACGGACAACTGTAGCAAAAGTTATGAGCATTTGAAGTTTACTTGTCCTATCTAATATCTTATCTGTTATCCTACCTAATATCTTATCTGTTATCCTATCTAATATCTTATCTGTTATCCTACCTAATATCTTATCTGTTATCCTATCTATAATATCTTATTTGTTATCATATCTGTTACCCAAATTAAAGCTCACCTGTTATCCAAATCCAAATCTAATATATTATTATCCAAATCAAGTCCAAGTTGTTATCCCAAATCAAATCTGTTTGTGATCATTATATTGTCTTTCCTTTTATTTTATATTACCTTGTGTGTCTAATTTGGTCCATCCAGGAACTTAAGAGGAAACACGAGTGGTAAAAGGCAAGAGGGAATACATTACACAAAAGCCTATTGAGAGCATTAAACACGAGTGTACTACCATCTAAGAGACGTGAGTAGAGTGTTGTGAGGTCCTGAAACCTTAATAATTTTTATTGCACATTTTTTTTTCCTGTTGAATTATGGCTGGAGCAGGTGGTGGTGGTGACGAGTACCATCAGTTGGACGGCGCTCAACGTCTGTTAGTGGATGCGATGAATGCACAGATGCAACGTTTGCTAGACCGTACCACAGAGGAGGTCTATGGACGACTAGAAGCTTTGGAGAACCAAGCCAATCAGAATGCTAGACGAAATATAGATGGGAATAGAGGTAACAATGGCGGTAATGACGGACCGAGGCAGAACCGGGTTGAGGGAGTAAAGCTCAATGTTCCTCCCTTCAAAGGTAGAAGTGATCCAGATGCCTACCTGGACTGGGAAATGAAGACTGAGCACGTATTTGCCTGCAATGACTACACTGATGCGCAGAAAGTCAAGCTAGCAGCAGCTGAATTCTCCGACTATGCCCTTGTTTGGTGGCATAAATACCAAAGAGAAATGTTGAGAGAGGAACGGCGAGAGGTAGATACATGGACTGAGATGAAAAGGGTGATGAGAAAAAGGTATGTGCCCACTAGCTATAACAGAACCATGCGACAGAAACTCCAAGGGCTGTCCCAAGGGAATTTAACCGTGGAAGAATATTATAAAAAGATAAAAATAGACATGGGCCTTCTAAACAGTTTGGGCCAAAATTACAATAAAAATAAATTATAACTAAAAACTTATTTAACTTGGGCCTTCAAGTTAGTTTGGGCCTTCAACAACAATTAGTAGTCTTGGTAGTGCCTCTGCCTCTGGGCCTTCATCTTTCTCCACTTGGGCCTTCAATCATCATCAATGGCAGCTATACAAATGACCGTGCGGCTTCATGGATTACCGAGGAGCATTGTCAGTGATAGGGATGCAAAATTCCTTAGTCACTTTTGGAGGACCTTGTGGGGTAAGATTGGTACTAAATTGTTGTTTTCTACTACGTTAAACCTCATGGACTGTATACTCCTTTGCCTGTTCCTGAATATCCTTGGACTGACATATCTATGGACTTTGTTTTGGGGCTGCCCAAAACCAAGAATGGAAAGGATTCTGTGTTTGTTGTTGTTGACAGGTTTTCTAAGATGGCACACTTCATCCCTTGCAAGAAAGTGGATGACGCTTGTCATGTGGCTGATTTGTTTTTCAAAGAAATAGTGCGGCTTCATGGATTACCGAGGAGCATTGTCAGTGATAGGGATGCAAAATTCCTTAGTCACTTTTGGAGGACCTTGTGGGGTAAGATTGGTACTAAATTGTTGTTTTCTACTACTTGTCACCCACAAACTGATGGTCAAACTGAGGTAGTCAATAGGACTTTAGGCACACTGCTTAGGACTGTTTTAAAGAAAAATCTTAAATCTTGGGAAGCCTGTTGCCTCATGTTGAGTTTGCTTATAATCGGGCTGTCCATAGCACAACTAATTGTTCACCATTTGAGATAGTGTATGGATTTAATCCTTTGACTCCTCTTGATTTGTTGCCTATGCCTAACATTGCTATGTTTAAGCATAAGGATGCACAGGCTAAAGCTGAGTATGTGAAGAAGTTGCATGAGCAAGTGAAGGTTCAAATTGAAAAGAAAAATGCGAGCTATGCAAGGCAAGCCAACAAAGCAGAAAGAAAGTCGTGCTTGAACCAGGTGATTGGTTTGGGTACACCTGAGGAAGGAGAGGTTCCCAAACACAGGAAGTCAAGCTTCAACCTAGAGGAGACGGACCATTCCAAGTGTTGGAGAAGATCAACGACAATGCCTACAAGATTGACTTGCCTAGTGAGTATAATGTAAGTGCCACTTTCAATGTGTCTGATCTATCTCTTTTTGATGCAGATGGAGGAGCCTTGGATTTGAGGACAAATCCTTTTCAAGAAGGAGGGAGTGATGAGGACATAACCAAGGGCAAGGACCATGAAGCACTTGAAGGTCCCATGACCAGAGGCAGACTTAAACAAGCCCAACACGTCATAGAGACAAGGCTGGTCATTTGTATAGCTGCCATTGATGATGATTGAAGGCCCAAGTGGAGAAAGATGAAGGCCCAGAGGCAGAGGCACTACCAAGACTACTAATTGTTGTTGAAGGCCCAAACTAACTTGAAGGCCCAAGTTAAATAAGTTTTTAGTTATAATTTATTTTTATTGTAATTTTGGCCCAAACTGTTTAGAAGGCCCATGTCTATTTTTATCTTTTTCTTCAGATACACTATAAGTATTTGTTTTTGTTTTCAATAAAAGGAACTTTTGACATTTGATAAAATTTGGTGAGAGTTTCTCTCTGAGTTCCTTGTTGAACCAATCTCAGACTTATCAAGGTAATCCTTGTGGCGTCTACCCTGACTTATCTTCCTTCACCGGAAGTGGCGTCATCCAAACCTCCGTAGCCTGTATCAAACGATCCACTCCTACTCAGGTTCACATCAGGTCATCTTTCCTGGCTGACGTCGACTGGCATTGTTTTCGATCAATGTCGGTGAAAAATATTTTTTTGCCGAGATAAGCTAATGTTTTCCTGGCTGAATAAATGGGAACATGCCAGTATCGGCCGAAACAAAACGTCGGTTGAGCTCGCTCAAAAAAACTTAGCCGACCTACATTATACATTTTTTATGCAACACCAAAACAATAAAACTTGCTCTGCCGTAAAAAAAAACATTATCGGCCAGCGAGCGTTTTTAAAAAGAAATTGCTCAATGTCAACTGAAAAATATCAGTCGGGATACTTCACGACAGATGTTGGCTATTGAGTTTTCTATTCAATCCTTTAATGAAATATGCATGATGTCGGTAAGAAAATCTTCGATCGGCGTCATGCGGTGATGCTTCCTTTTTAACCTCGATCGGTCATCTTTCCTTGCTGACGTCGACAGGCATTTTTTTCGATCAATATCGGTGAAAAATATTTTTTTGCCGAGATGGGCTAATGTTTTCCTGGCCGAATAAATGCGAATATGCCAGTTTCGGCCGAAACAAAACGTCGGTTGAGCTCGCTCAAAAAAACGTAGCCGACCTATATTGTACATTTTTCATGCAACACCAAAACAAGAAAACTTCCTCTGCCGTAAAAAAAAACATTATCGGCCAGCGAGCGTTTTTAAAAAGAAATTGCGCAATGTCAACTGAAAAATATCAGTCGGGCTACTTCACGACAGATGTCGGCTATTGAGTTTTCTATTCAATCCCTTAATGAAATATGCATGATGTCGGTAAGGAAATGTTCGATCAGCGTCATGCAGTGATGCTTCCTTTTTAACCTCGACCGGTCATCTTTCTTGGCGGACATTGACTGTCAATTTTTTCGATCAATATCTGTGAAAAATATTTTTTCGCCGAGATGGGCTAATGTTTTCCTGGCCGAATAAATGGGAACATGCCAGTTTCGGCCGAAACAAAACGTCGGTTGAGCTTGCTCAAAAAAACCTAGCCGACCTACATTGTACATTTTTTATGCAACACCAAAACAAGAAAACTTCATCTGCCGTAAAAAAAAACATTATCGGCCAGCTAGCGTTTTTAAAAAGAAATTGCGCAATGTCAACTGAAAAATATCAGTCGGGCTACTTCACGACAGATGTCGGCTATTGAGTTTTCTATTCCATCCCTTAATGAAATATGCATGATGTCGGTAAGGAAATGTTCGATCGGCGTCATGCGGTGATGCTTCCTTTTTAACCTCGATCGGTCATCTTTCCTGGCCGACGCCGACTGGCATTTTTTTCGATCAACATCGGTGAAAAATATTTTTTTGCCGAGATGGGCTAATGTTTTCCTGGCCGCATAAATGCGAATATGCCAGTTTCGGCCGATACAAAACGTCGGTTGAGCTCGCTCAAAAAAACTTAGCCGACCTACATTGTACCTTTTTCATGCAACACCAAAACAAGAAAACTTCTTCTGCCATAAAAAAAAAAATTATCGGCCAGCAAGCGTTTTTAAAAAAAAAGTCGGCTGAAAAATATCAGTCGGGGCTACTTCACGACCGATGTCGGCTATCGAGTTTTCTATACAATCTCTTAATGAAATATGCATGATGTCGGTAAGGAAATGTTCGATCGGCGTCATGCGATGATGCTTCCTTTTTAACCTCGATCGGTCATCTTTCTTGGCGGACGTTGACTGTCAATTTTTTCGATCAATATCTGTGAAAAATATTTTTTTGCCGAGATGGGCTAATGTTTTCCTGGCCGAATAAATGGGAACATGCCAGTTTCGGCTGAAACAAAACGTCGGTTGAGCTCGCTCAAAAAAACTTAGCCGACCTACATTGTACATTTTTTATGCAACACCAAAACAAGAAAACTTCCTCTGCCGTAAAAGAAAACATTATCGGCCAGCGAGCGTTTTTAAAAAGAAATTGAGCAATGTCAACTGAAAAATATCAGTCGGGATACTTCACGACAGATGTCGGCTATTGAGTTTTCTATTCAATCCCTTAATGAAATATGCATGATGTCGGTAAGGAAATGTTCGATCGACGTCATGCGGTGATGCTTCCTTTTTAACCTCGATCGGTCATCTTTCCTGGCCGACGTCGACTGGCATTTTTTTGAATCAATATCGGTGAAAAATAATTTTTTGCCGTGATGGGCTAATGTTTTCCTGGCCGAATAAACGGGAACATGCCAGTTTCGGCCGAAACAAAACGTCGGATGAGCTCGCTCAAAAAAACCTAGCCGACCTACATTGTACATTTTTCATGCAACACCAAAACAAGAAAACTTCCTATGCCGTAAAAAAAAACATTATCGGCCAGCGAGCGTTTTTAAAAAGAAATTGCCCAATGTCAACTGAAAAATATCAGTCGGGCTACTTCAGACAAATGTCAGCTATTGAGTTTTCTATTAATTCCCTTAATGAAATATGCATGATGTCGGAAAGGAAATGTTCGATCGGCGTCATGCGGTGATGCTTCCTTTTTTACCTCGATCGGTCATCTTTCTTGGCGGACGTCGACTGTCAATTTTTTCAATCAATATCTGTGAATAATATTTTTTTGCCGAGATGGGCTAATGTTTTCCTGGCCGAATAAATGAGAACATGCCAGTTTCGGCCGAAACAAAACGTCGGTTGAGCTCGCTCACAAACGGGATGCTCTAGGTCACCTGC
>NC_038249.2:5298180-5303092 GCF_000004515.6 Glycine max | reverse complement strand
TTTTAAAAAGAAATTGCGCAATGTCGGCTGGAAAATATCAGCGGGGCAACTTCAAGACCGATGTCCGATATTGATTTTTCTATTCAATCCCTTAATGAAATATGCATGATGTCGGGAAGGAAATGTTCGATCGGCGTCATGCGGTGATGCTTCCTTTTTAACCTCGATCGGTCATCTTTCCTGGGCGACGTCGACTGACATTTTTTTCGATCGAGATCGGTGCAAAATATTTTTTTGCCGAGATGGGCTAATGTTTTCCTGGCCGAATAAATGCGAATATGCCAGTTTCGGCCGAAACAAAACGTCGGTTGAGCTCGCACAAAAAAACCAAGCCGACCTACATTGTACATTTTTTATGCAACACCAAAACAAGAAAGCTTCCACTGCAATAAAATAAACATTATCGGCCAGCGAGCGTTTTTGAAAAGAAATTGCGCAATGTCAACTGAAAAATATCATTCTGGATACTTCACGACAGATGTCGGCTATTGAGTTTTATATTCAATCCCTTAATGAAATATGCATGATGTCGGTAAGGAAATGTTCGATCGACGTCATGCGGTGATGCTTCCTTTTTAACCTCGATCGGTCATCTTTCCTGGCCGAAGTCGACAGGAATTTTTTTCGATCAATATCAGTGAAAAATATTTTTTTGCCGAAATGGGCTGATGTTTTCCTGGCCGAATAAATGCAAATATGCCAGTGTCGGCCGAAACAAAACGTCGGTTGAGCTCGCTCAAAAAAACTTAGCCGACCTACATTGTACATGTTTGATGCAACACCAAAACAAGAAAACTTCCTCTGCCGTAAAAAAAACATTATCGGCCAGCGAGCGTTTTTAAAAAGAAATTGCGCAATGTCAACTGAAAAATATCAGTCGGGGTAGTTCACGACAGATGTCGGCTCTTGAGTTTCTATTCAATCCCTTAATGAAATATGCATGATGTCGGTAAGGAAATGTTCGATCGGCGTCATGCGGTGATGCTTCCTTTTTAACCTCGATCGGTCATCTTTCCTGGCCGACGTCGACTGGCATTTTTTTCGATCAACATCGGTGAAAAATATTTTTTTGCCGAGATGGGCTAATGTTTTCCTGGCCGAATAAAAGCGAATATGCCAGTTTCGGCCGAAACAAAACGTCGGTTGAGCTCGCTCAAAAAAACCTAGCCGACCTACATTGTACATTTTTTATGCAACACCAAAACAAGAAAACTTCCTCTGCCGTAAAAGAAAACATTATCGGCCAGCGAGCGTTTTTAAAAAGAAATTGCGCAATGTCAACTGAAAAATATCAGTCGGGCTACTTCACCACAGATGTCGGCTATTGAGTTTTCTATTCAATCCCTTAATGAAATATGCATGATGTCGGTAAGGAAATGTTCGATCGGCGTCATTCTGTGATGCTTCCTTTTTAACCTCGATCGTTCATCTTTCTTGGCGGACTTCGACTGTCAATTTTTTCAATCAATATCCGGGAATAATATTTTTTTGCCGAGATGGGCTAATGCTTTCCTGGCCGCATAAATGCGAATATGCCAGTTTCGGCCGAAACAAAACGTCGATTGAGCTCGCACAAAAAAACCTAGTCGACCTACATTGTACATTTTTTATGCAACACCAAAACAAGAAAATTTCCTCTGCCGTAAAAAAAACATTATCTGCCAGCGAGCGTTTTTAAAAACAACTTGCGCAATGTCGGCTGAAAAATATCAGTCGGCGCTACTTCACGACAGATGTCGGCTCTTGAGTTTTCTAATCAATCCCTTAATGAAATATGCATGATGTCGGTAAGGAAATGTTCGATCGGCGGCGTCATGCGGTGATGCTTCCATTTTAACCTCGATCGGTCATCTTTCCTGGCCGACGTCGACAGGCATTTTTTTCGATCAATATCGGTGAAAAATATTTTTTTGCCGAGATGGGCTAATGTTTTCCTGGCCGAATAAATGGGAACATGCCAGTTTCGGCCGAAACAAAATGTCGGATGAGCTCGCTCAAAAAAACCTAGCCGACCTACATTGTACATTTTTCATGCAACACCAAAACAAGAAAAGTTCCTCTGCCGTAAAAAAAAACATTATCGGCCAGCTAGCGTTTTTAAAAAAAAATTGCGCAATGTCGGCTGAAAAATATCAGTCGGGGCTACTTCACGACAGATGTCGGCTATTGAGTTTTCTATTCAATCCCTTAATGAAATATGCATGATGTCGGTAAGGAAATGTTCGATCGGCGGCGTCATGCGGTGATGCTTCCTTTTTAACCTCGATCGGTCATCTTTCCTGGCCGACGTCGACAGGCATTTTTTTCGATCAATATCGGTGAAAAATATTTTTTTGCCGAGATGGGTTAATGTTTTCCTGGCCGAATAAATGCGAAAAAGCGAGTTTCGGCTGAAACAAAACGTCGGTTGAGCTCGCTCAAAAAAACCTAGCCGACCTACATTGTACATTTTTTATGCAACACCAAAACAAGAAAACTTCCTCTCCCGTAAAAAAAAACATTATCGGCCAGCGAGGGTTTTTAAAAAGAAATTGCGCAATGTCAACTGAAAAATATCAGTTGGGCTACTTCACGACCGATGTCGGCTATTGAGTTTTCTATTCAATCCCTTAATGAAATATGCATGATGTCGGTAAGGAAATGTTCGATCGGCGTCATGCGGTGATGCTTCCTTTTTAACCTCGATCGGTCATCTTTCCTGGCCGACGTCGACTAGCATTTTTTTCGATCAATATCGGTGAAAAATATTTTTTGCCGAGATGGGCTAATGTTTTCTTGGCCGCATAAATGCGAACATGCCAGTTTCGGCCGAAAGAAAACATCGGTTGAGCTCGCACAAAAAAACCTAGCCGACCTACATTGTACATTTTTCATGCAACACCAAAACAAGAAAAGTTCCTCTGCCGTAAAAAAAAACATTATCGGCCAGCTAGCGTTTTTAAAAAAAAATTGCGCAATGTCGGCTGAAAAATATCAGTCGGGGCTACTTCACGACAGATGTCGGCTATTGAGTTTTCTATTCAATCCCTTAATGAAATATGCATGATGTCGGTAAGGAAATGTTCGATCGGCGGCGTCATGCGGTGATGCTTCCCTTTTAACCTCGCTCGGTCATCTTTCCTGGCCGACGTCGACAGGCATTTTTTTCGATCAATATCGGTGAAAAATATTTTTTTGCCGAGATGGGCTAATGTTTTCCTGGCCGAATAAATGCGAAAAAGCGAGTTTCGGCTGAAACAAAACGTCGGTTGAGCTCGCTCAAAAAAACCTAGCCGACCTACATTGTACATCTGTTAGGCAACACCAGTACAAGTAAAGTTCCTCTGCCGTAAATCGAAACATTATCGGCCAGCGAGGGTTTTTAAAAAGAAATTGCGCAATGTCAACTGAAAAATATCAGTTGGGCTACTTCACGACCGATGTCGGCTATTGAGTTTTCTATTCAATCCCTTAATGAAATATGCATGATGTCGGTAAGGAAATGTTCGATCGGCGTCATGCGGTGATGCTTCCTTTTTAACCTCGATCGGTTATCCTACCTGGCCGACGTCGACTAGCATTTTTTTCGATCAATATCGGTGAAAAATATTTTTTGCCGAGATGGGCTAATGTTTTCTTGGCCGCATAAATGCGAATATGCCAGTTTCGGCCGAAACAAAACATCGGTTGAGCTCGCACAAAAAAACCTAGCCGACCTACATTGTACATTTTTCATGCAACACCAAAACAAGAAAACTTCCTCTGCCGAAAAAAAAAAGATTATCGGCCAGCGAGCGTTTTTAAAAAAAAAGTCGGCTGAAAAATATCAGTCGGGGCTACTTCACAACCGATGTCGGCTATCGAGTTTTCTATACAATCTCTTAATGAAATTTGCATGATGTCGGTAAGGAAATGTTCGATCGGCGTCATGCGGTGATGCTTCTTTTTTCGACCTCGATCGGTCATCTTTCTTGGCGGACGTCGACTGTCAACTTTTTCAATCAATATCTGTGAAAAATATTTTTTTGCCGAGATGGGCTAATGTTTTCTTGGCCGAATAAATGGGAACATGCCAGTTTCGGCCGAAACAAAACGTCGGTTGAGCTCGCTCAAAAAAACCTAGCCGACCTACATTGTACATTTTTCATGCAACACCAAAACAAGAAAACTTCCTCTGCCGTAAATAAAAAACATTATCGGCGAGCGAGCGTTTTTAAAAAGAAATTGCGCAATGTCAACTGAAAAATATCAGTCGGGCTACTTCACCACAGATGTCGGTTATTGAGTTTTCTATTCAATCCCTTAATGAAATATGAATGATGTCGGTAAGGAAATGTTCGATCGGCGTCATGCGGTGATGCTTCCTTTTTTACCTCAATCGGTCATCTTTCTTGGCGGACGACGACTGTCAATTTTTTCAATCAATATCTGTGAATAATATTTTTTTGCCGAGATGGGATAATGTTTTCCTGGCCGAATAAATGCGAACATGCAAGTTTCGGCCGAAAAAAAACGTCGGTTGAGCTCGCTCAAAAAAACCTAGCCGACCTACATTGTACATTTTTCATGCAACACCAAAACAATAAAACTTCCTCTGCCGTAAAAAAAAACATTATCTGCCAGCGAGCGTTTTTTAAAAGACATTGCGCAATGTGAACTGAAAAATATCAGTCGGGATACTTCACGACAGATGTCAGCTATTGAGTTTTCTATTCAATCCCTTAATGAAATATGCATGATGTCGGTAAGGAAATGTTCGATCGGCGTCATGCGGTGATGCTTCCTTTTTAACCTCGATCGGTCATCTTTCCTGGCCGACGTCGACTGGCATTTTTTTCGATCAACATCGGTGAAAAATATTTTTTTGCCTAGATGGGCTAATGTTTTCCTGGCCGAATAAAAGCGAACATGCCAGTTTCGGCCGAAACAAAAC
>NC_038249.2:5292603-5298063 GCF_000004515.6 Glycine max | reverse complement strand
TTTAAAAACCAAGGGAGCTATATTGGGAGAATATATCAGTCGGGATACTTCACGACAGATGTCGGCTATTGAGTTTTCTATTCAATCCCTTAATGAAATATGCATGATGTCGGTAAGGAAATGTTCGATCGGCGTCATGCGGTGATGCTTCCTTTTTAACCTCGATCGGTCATCTTTCCTGGCCGACGTTGACTAGCATTTTTTTCGATCAATATCGGTGAAAAATATTTTTTTGCCGAGATAAGCTAATGTTTTCCTGGCCGAATAAATGGGAACATGCCAGTTTCGGCCGAAACAAAACGTCGGTTGAGCTCGCACAAAAAAACCAAGCCGACCTACATTGTACATTTTTTTTGCAACACCAAAACAAGAAAACTTCCTCAGTCGTAAAAGAAAACAATATCGGCCAGCGAGCGTTTTTAAAATGAAAATTGCCCAGTGTCGGCTGAATAATATCAGTCGGGGGTACTTCAAGACCGATGTCGGCTATTCAGTTTTCTATTTAATCCCTTAATGAAATATGCATGATGTTGGTAAGGAAGTGTTCGATCGGCGTCATGCGGTCATGCTTCGTTTTTAGACCTCGATCGGTCATATTTCCTGGCCGACGTCGACTGACATTTTTTTCGATCAATATCGGTGAAAAATATTTTTTTGCCTAGATGGGCTAATGTTTTCCTGGCCGAATAAATGGGAACATGCCAGTTTCGGCCGAAACAAAACGTCGGTTGAGCTCGCACAAAAAAACCAAGCCGACCTACATTGTACATTTTTTTTGCAACACCAAAACAAGAAAACTTCCTCAGTCGTAAAAGAAAACAATATCGGCCAGCGAGCGTTTTTAAAATGAAAATTGCCCAGTGTCGGCTGAATAATATCAGTCGGGGGTACTTCAAGACCGATGTCGGCTATTCAGTTTTCTATTTAATCCCTTAATGAAATATGCATGATGTTGGTAAGGAAGTGTACGATCGGCGTCATGCGGTCATGCTTCGTTTTTAGACCTCGATCGGTCATATTTCCTGGCCGACGTCGACTGACATTTTTTTCGATCAATATCGGTGAAAAATATTTTTTTGCCTAGATGGGCTAATGTTTTCCTGGCCGAATAAATGGGAACATGCCAGTTTCGGCCGAAAAAAAACGTCGGTTGAGCTCGCACAAAAAAACCTAGCCGACCTACATTGTACATTTTTTATGCAACACCAAAACAAGAAAACTTCCTCTGCCGTAAAAAAAAACATTATCGGCCAGCAAGCGTTTTTAAAATGAAAATTGTGCAATGTTGGCTGAAAAATATCAGTCGGGGCTACTTCGCGACCGATGTCGGCTATTGAGTTTTCAATTCAATCCCTTAATGAAATATGCTTGATGTCGGTAAGGAAATGTTCGATCGGCGTCATGCGGTCATGCTTCTTTTTTAGACCTCGATCGGTCATCTTTCTTGGCCGACGTCGACTGGCATTTTTTTCGATCAATATCGGTGAAAAATATTTTTTTGCCGAGATGGGCTAATGTTTTCCTGGCCGAATAAATGGGAACATGCCAGTTTCGGCCGAAACAAAACGTCGGTTGAGCTCGCTCAAAAAAACCTAGCCGACCTACATTGTATATTTTTTATGCAACACCAAAACAAGAAAACTTCCTCTGCCGTAAAAGAAAACATTATTGGCCAGCGAGCGTTTTTAAAATGAAAATTGCGCAATGTCGGCTGAATAATATCAGTCGGGGAGGGTACTTCAAGACCGATGTCGGCTATTGAGTTTTCTATTCAATCCCTTAATGAAATATGCATGATGTCGGTAAGGAAATGTTCGATCGGCGTCATGCGGTCATGCTTCTTTTTTAGACCTCGATCGGTCATATTTCCTGGCCGACGTCGACTGGCATTTTTTTCGATCAATATCGGTGAAAAATATTTTTTTTGCCGAGATGGGCTAATGTTTTCCTGGCCGAATAAATGCGAACATGCCAGTTTCGGCCGAAACAAAACGTCGGTTGAGCTCGCTCAAAAAAACCTAGCCGACCTACATTGTATATTTTTTATGCAACACCAAAACAAGAAAACTTCCTCTGCCATAAAAAAAAAACATTATCGGCCAGCGAGCGTTTTTAAAAAGAAATTGCGCAATGTCAACTGAAAAATATCAGTCGGGCTACTTCATCAAAGATGTCGGCTATTGAGTTTTTTAATCAATCCCTTATGAAATATGCATGATGCCGGTAAGGAAATGTTCGATCGGCGTCATGCGGTGATGCTTCCTTTTTGACCTCGATCCGTCATCTTTCCTGGCCGACGTCGACTGACATTTTTTTCGATCAATATCGGTGAAAAATATTTTTTTGCCGAGATGGGCAAGTGTTTTCCTGGCCGCATAAATGCGAATATGCCAGTTTCGGCCGAAACAAAACGTCGGTTGAGCTCACTCAAAAAGACCTAGCCGACCTACATTGTACATTTTTTATGCAACACCAAAACAAGAAAAGTTCCTCTGCCGTAAAAAAAAAACATTATCGGCCAGCGAACTTTTTAAAAAAAAATTGCGCAATGTCGGCTGAAAAATATCAGTCGGGGCTACTTCAAGACCGATGTCGGCTATTGATTTTTCTATTCAATCCCTTAATGAAATATGCATGATGTCGGTAAGGAAATGTTCGATCGGCATCATGCGATGATGCTTCCTTTTTAACCTCGATCGGTCATCTTTCCTGGCCGACGTCGACAGGCATTTTTTTCGATCAATATCGGTGAAAAATATTTTTTTGCCGAGATGGGCTATTGTTTTCCTGGACGAATAAATGCGAATAAGCCAGTTTCGGCTTAAACAAAACGTTTGTTGAGCTCGCACAAAAAAACCTAGCCGACCTACATTGTACATTTTTTATGCAACACCAAAACAAGAAAACTTCCTCTGCCGTAAAAAAAAACATTATCGGCCAGCGAGCGTTTATAAAAAGAAATTGCGCAATGTCGGCTGAAAAATATCAGTCGAGATACTTCACGACAGATGTCGGCTATTGAGTTTTCTATTCAATCCCTTAATGAAATATACATGATGTCGGTAAGGAAATGTTTGATCGACGTCATGCGGTGATGCTTCCTTTTTAACCTCGATCGGTCATCTTTCCTGGCCGACGTCGACTGACATTTTTTTCGATCAATATCGGTGCAAAATATTTTTTTGCCGAGATGGGCTAATGTTTTCCTGGCCGAATAAATGCGAACATGCAAGTTTTGGCCGAAACAAAACGTCGGTTGAGCTCGCTCAAAAAAAACCTAGCCAACCTACATTGTACATGTTTTATTCAACACCAAAACAAGAAAACTTCCTCTGCCGTAAAAAAAAAACATTATCGGCCAGCGAACTTTTTAAAAAAAAATTGCGCAATGTCGGCTGAAAAATATCAGTCGGGGCAACTTCAAGACCGATGTCCGATATTGATTTTTCTATTCAATCCCTTAATGAAATATGCATGATGTCGGTAAGGAAATGTTCGATCGGCGTCATGCGGTGATGCTTCCTTTTTAACCTCGATCGGTCATCTTTCCTGGCCGACGTCGACTGACATTTTTTTCGATCAATATCGGTGCAAAATATTTTTTTGCCGAGATGGGCTAATGTTTTCCTGGCCGAATAAATGCGAAGATGCAAGTTTCGGCCGAAACAAAACGTCGGTTGAGCTCGCTCAAAAACACCTAGCCGACCTACATTGTATATTTTTTATGCAATACCAAAACAAGAAAACTTCCTCTGCCGTAAAAAAAAACATTATCGGCCAGCGAGCGTTTTTAAAAAGAAATTGCACAATGTCAACTGAAAAATATCAGTCGGGATACTTCACGACAGATGTCAGCTATTGAGTTTTCTATTCAATCCCTTAATGAAATATGCATGATGTCGGTAAGGAAATGTTCGATCGGCGTCATGCGGTGATGCTTCGTTTTTAACCTCGATCGGTCATCTTTCCTGGACGACGTCGACTAGCATCTTTTTCGATCAATATCGGTAAAAATATTTTTTTGCCGAGATGGGCTAATGTTTTCCTGGCCGAATAAATGCGAATATGCCAGTTTCGGCCGAAACAAAACGTCGATTGAGCTCGCACAAAAAAACCAAGCCAACATACATTGTACATTTTTTATGCAACACCCAAAACAAGAAAACTTCCTCTGCAATAAAACAAACATTATCGGCCAGCGAGCGTTTTTGAAAAGAAATTGCGCAATTTCAACTGAAAAATATCAGTCTGGATACTTCACGACAGATGTCGGCTATTGAGTTTTCTATTTAATCCCTTAATGAAATAAGCATGATGTCGGTAAGGAAATGTTCGATCGACTTCATGCGGTGATGCTTCCTTTTTAACCTCGATCGGTCATCTTTCCTGGCCGAAGTCGACAGGCATTTTTTTCGATCAATATCGGTGAAAAATATTTTTTTGCCGAGATGGGCTAATGTTTTCCTGGCCGAATAAATGCGAATATGCCAGTTTCGGCCAAAACAAAACATCGGTTGAGCTCGCTCAAAAAAACTTAGCCGACCTACATTGTACATTTTTTATGCAACACCAAAACAAGAAAACTTCCTCTGCCTTAAAAGAAAACATTATCGGCCAGCGAGCGTTTTAAAAAGAAATGCGCAATGTCAACTGAAAAATATCAGTCGGGGCTACTTCACGACCTATGTCGGCTATTGAGTTTTCTATTCAATCCGTTAATGAAATAGGCATGATGTTGGTAAGGAAATGTTCGATCGGCGTCATGCGGTGATGCTTCCTTTTTAACCTCGATCGGTCATCTTTCCTGGCCGACGTCAACTGGCAATTTTTCGATCAATATCGGTGAAAAAATATTTTTGGCCGAGATGGGCTAATGTTTTCCTGGCCGAATAAATGCGAACATGCCAGTTTCGGCCGAAACAAAAACGTCGGTTGAGCTTGCTCAAAAAAACCTAGCCGACCTAAATTGTACATTTTTCATGCAACACCAAAACAAGAAGAGTTCCTCTGCCTTAAAAAAAACATTATCGGCCAGCGAGCGTTTTTTAAAAAAAATTACGCAATGTCGGCTGAAAAATATCAGTCGGCGCTACTTCACGACAGATGTCGGCTATTGAGTTTTCTAATCAATCCCTTAATGAAATATGCATGATGTCGGTAAGGAAATGTTCGATCGGCGTCATGCGGTGATGCTTCCTTTTTAACCACGATCGGTCATCTTTCCTGGCCAACGTCGACACACATTTTTTTCGATCAATATCGGTGAAAAATATTTTTTTGCCGAGATGGGCTAATGTTTTCCTGGCCGAATAAATGCGAAAAAGCGAGTTTCGGCCGAAGCAAAACGTCGGTTGAGCTCGCACAAAAAAACCTAGCCGACCTACATTGTATATTTTTTATGCAATACCAAAACAAGAAAACTTCCTTTGCCGTAAAAAAAACATTATCAGCCAGCGAGCG
>NC_038249.2:5289864-5292454 GCF_000004515.6 Glycine max | reverse complement strand
GCTTCGTTTTTAACTTCGATCAGGTCATCTTTCCTGGACGGACGTCGACTAGCATTTTTTTCGATCAAATATCGGGGAAAAAATATTTTTTTGCCGAGATGGGCTAATGTTTTCCTGGCCGAATAAATGTGAATATGCCAGTTTCGGCCGAAACAAAACGTCGATTGAGTTCGCACAAAAAAACGAAGCCGACATACATTGTACATTTTTTATGCAACACCAAAACAAGAAAACTTCCTCTGCAATAAAATAAACATTATCGGCCAGCGAGCGTTTTTGAAAAGAAATTGCGCAATTTCAACTGAAAAATATCAGTCTGGATACTTCACGACAGATGTCGGCTATTGAGTTTTCTATTCAATCCCTTAATGAAATATGCATGATGTCGGTAAGGAAATGTTCGATCGACTTCATGCGGTGATGCTTCCTTTTTAACCTCGATCGGTCATCTTTCCTGGCCGAAGTCGACAGGCATTTTTTTCGATCAATATCGGTGAAAAATATTTTTTTGCCGAGATGGGCTAATGTTTTCCTGGCCGAATAAATGCGAATATGCCAGTTTCGGCCGAAACAAAACATCGGTTGAGCTCGCTCAAAAAAACTTAGCCGACCTACATTGTACATTTTTTATGCAACACCAAAACAAGAAAACTTCCTCTGCTGTAAAAGAAAACATTATCGGCCAGCGAGTGTTTTTAAAAAGAAATTGCCCAATGTCAACTGAAAAATATCAGTCGGGGCTACTTCACGACCTATGTCGGCTATTGAGTTTTCTATTCAATCCCTTAATGAAATATGCATGATGTCGGTAAGGAAATGTTCGATCGGCGTCATGCGGTGATGCTTCCTTTTTAACCTCGATCGGTCATCTTTCCTGGCCGAAGTCGACAGGCATTTTTTTCGATCAATATCGGTGAAAAATATTTTTTTGCCGAGATGGGCTAATGTTTTCCTGGCCGAATAAATGCGAACATGCCAGTTTCGGCCGAAACAAAACGTCGGTTGAGCTCGCTCAAAAAAACCTAGCCGACCTAAATTGTACATTTTTCATGCAACACCAAAACAAGAAGAGTTCCTCTGCCTTAAAAAAAAACATTATCGGCCAGCGAGCGTTTTTTAAAAAAAATTGCGCAATGTCGGCTGAAAAATATCAGTTGGCGCTACTTCACGACAGATGTCGGCTATTGAGTTTTCTAATCAATCCCTTAATGAAATATGCATGATGTCGGTAAGGAAATGTTCGATCGGCGTCATGCGGTGATGCTTCCTTTTTACCCTCGATCGGTCATCTTTCCTGGCCGACGTCAACAGGCATTTTTTTCGATCAATATCGGTGAAAATTATTTTTTTGTCGAGATGGGCTAATGTTTTCCTGGCCGAATAAATGCGAATATGCCAGTTTCGGCCGAAACAAAACGTCGGTTGAGCTCGCTCAAAAAAACTTAGCCGACCTGCATTGTACATTTTTTATGCAACACCAAAAGATGAAAACTTCCTCTGCCGTAAAAAAAACATTATCGGCCAGCGAGCGTTTTTAAAAAGAAATTGTGCAATGTCAACTGAAAAATATCAGTCGGGCTACTTCACGACAGATGTCGGCTATTGAGTTTTCTATTCAATCCCTTAATGAAATATGCATGATGTCGGTAAGGAAATGTTCGATCGGCGTCATGCGGTGATGTTTCCTTTTTAACCTCGATCGGTCATCTTTCCTGGCCGACGTCGACTGGCATTTTTTTCGATCTTTATCGGTGAAAAATATTTTTTTGCCGAGATGGGCTAATGCTTTCCTGGCCGCATAAATGCGAATATGCCAGTTTCGGCCGAAACAAAACGTCGATTGAGCTCGCACAAAAAAACCTAGTCGACCTACATTGTACAATTTTTATGCAACACCAAAACAAGAAAAGTTCCTATGCAGTAAAAAAAACATTATCGGCCAACGAGCGTTTTTAAAAAAAAAGTCGGCTGAAAAATATCAGTCTGGATACTTCACGACAGATGTCGGCTATTGAGTTTTCTATTCAATCCCTTAATGAAATATGCATGATGTCGGTAAGGAAATGTTCGATCGACGTCATGCGGTGATGCTTCCTTTTTAACCTCGATCGGTCATCTTTCCTGGCCGAAGTCGACAGGCATTTTTTTCGATCAATATCTGTGAAAAATATTTTTTTGCCGAGATGGGCTAATGTTTTCCTGGCCGAATAAATGAGAAAATGTCAGTTTCGGCCGAAACAAAACGTCGGTTGAGCTCGCTCAAAAAAGCCTAGCCGACCTACATTGTACATTTTTCATGCAACACCAAAACAAGAAAAGTTCCTCTGCCGTAAAAAAAAACATTATCGGAAAGCTAGCGTTTTTAAAAAAAAATTGCGCAATGTCGGCTGAAAAATATCAGTCGGCGCTACTTCACGACAGATGTCGGCTATTGAGTTTTCTAATCAATCCCTTAATGAAATATGCATGATGTCGGTAAGGAAATGTTGGATCGGCGTCATGCGGTGATGCTTCCTTTTTAACCTCGATCGGTCATCTTTCCTGGCCGACGTCGACAGGCATTTTTTTCGATCAATATAGGTGAAAATTA
>NC_038249.2:5288249-5289411 GCF_000004515.6 Glycine max | reverse complement strand
GAATAAATGTGAACATGCCAGTTTCTGCCGAAACAAAACGTCGGTTGAGCTCGCTCAAAAAAACCTAGCCGACCTATATTGTACATTTTTCATGCAACACCTAAACAAGAAAAGTTCCTCTGCCTTAAAAAAAAACATTATCGGCCAGCGAGCGTTTTTTAAAAAAAATTGCGCAATGTCGGCTGAAAAATATCAGTCGGCGCTACTTCACGACAGATGTCGGCTATTAAGTTTTCTAATCAATCCCTTAATGAAATATGCATTATGTCGGTAAGGAAATGTTGGATCGGCGTCATGCGGTGATGCTTCCTTTTTAACATCGATCGGTCATCTTTCCTGGCCGACGTCGACAGGCATTTTTTTCGATCAATATCGGTGAAAAATATTTTTTTGCCGAGATGGGCTAATGTTTTCCTGGCCGAATAAATGCGAATATGCAAGTTTCGGCCGAAACAAAACGTCGGTTGAGCTCGCTCAAAAAAACTTAGCCGACCTACATTGTTCATTTTTTATGCAACACCAAAACAAGAAAACTTCCTCTGCCGTAAAAAAAACATTATCGGCCAGCGAGGGTTTTTAAAAAGAAATTGCGCAATGTCAACTGAAAAATATCAGTCGGGCTACTTCACGTTAGATGTCGGCTATTGAGTTTTCTATTCAATCCCTAAATGAAATATGCATGATGTCGGTAAGGAAATGTTCGATCGGCGTCATGCGGTGATGCTTCCTTTTTAACCTCGATCGGTCATCTTTCCTGGCCGACGTCGACTGGCATTTTTTTCGATCAATATCAGTGAAAAATATTTTTTTGCCGAGATGGGCTAATGTTTTCCTGGCCGAATAAATGCGAACATGCCAGTTTCGGCCGAAACAAAACGTCGGTTGAGCTCGCTCAAAAAAACCTAGCCGACCTAAATTGTACATTTTTCATGCAACACCAAAACAAGAAGAGTTCCTCTGCCTTAAAAAAAATCATTATCGGCCAGCGAGCGTTTTTAAAAAAAAATTGCGCAATGTCGGCTGAAAAATATCAGTCGGCGCTACTTACGACAGATGTCGGCTATGAAGTTTTCTAATCAATCCCAATAATGAAATATGCATGATGTCGGTAAGGAAATGTTGGATCCGCGTCATGCGTGATGCTTCATTTTTACCTCGATCG
>NC_038249.2:5285386-5288149 GCF_000004515.6 Glycine max | reverse complement strand
AGGCATTTTTTTCGATCATATCGGTGAAAATATTTTTTTGCCGAGATGGGCTAATGTTTTCCTGGCCGAATAAATGCGAATATGCCAGTTTCGGCCGAAACAAAACGTCGGTTGAGCTCGCTCAAAAAAACTTAGCCGACTTACATTGTACATTTTTTATGCAACACCAAAACAAGAAAACTTCCTCTGCTGTAAAAAAAACATTATCGGCCAGCGAGCGTTTTTAAAAAGAAATTGCGCAATGTCAACTGAAAAATATCAGTCGGGCTACTTCACGTCAGATGTCGGCTATTGAGTTTTCTATTCAATCCCTAACTGAAATATGCATGATGTTGGTAAAGAAATGTTCGATCGGCGTCATGCGGTGATGCTTCCTTTTTAACCTCGATCGGTCATCTTTCCTGGCCGACGTCGACTGGCATTTTTTTCGATCAATATCGGTGAAAAATATTTTTTTGCCGAGATGGGCTAATGTTTTCCTGGCCGAATAAATGCGAACATGCCAGTTTCGGCCGAAACAAAACGTCGGTTGAGCTCGCTCAAAAAAACCTAGCCGACCTATATTGTACATTTTTCATGCAACACCAAAACAAGAAGAGTTCCTCTGCCTTAAAAAAAAAACATTATCGGCCAGCGAGCGTTTTTAAAAAAAAATTACGCAATGTCGGCTGAAAAATATCAGTCGGCGCTACTTCACGACAGATGTCGGCTATTAAGTTTTCTAATCAATCCCTTAATGAAATATGCATGATGTCGGTAAGGAAATGTTCGATCGGCGTCATGCGGTGATGCTTCCTTTTTAACCTCGATCGGTCATCTTTCCTGGCCGACGTCGACAGGCATTTTTTTCGATCAATATCGGTGAAAAATATTTTTTTGCCGAGATGGGCTAATGTTTTCCTGGCCGAATAAATGCGAATATGCCAGTTTCGGCCGAAACAAAACGTCGGTTGAGCTCGCTCAAAAAAACTTAGCCGACCTACATTGTACATTTTTTATGCAACACCAAAACAAGAAAACTTCCTCTGCCGTAAAAAAAACATTATCGGCCAGCGAGCGTTTTTAAAAAGAAATTGCGCAGTGTCAACTGAAAAATATCAGTCGGGCTACTTCACGACAGATGTCGGCTATTGAGTTTTCTATTCAATCGCTAAATGAAATATGCATGATGTCGGTAAGGAAATGTTCGATCGGCGTCATGCGGTGATGCTTCCTTTTTAACCTCGATCGGTCATCTTTCCTGGCCGACGTCGACTGGCATTTTTTTCGATCAATATCGTTGAAAAATATTTTTTTGCCGAGATGGGCTAATGTTTTCCTGGCCGAATAAATGCGAACATGCCAGTTTCGGCCGAAACAAAACGTCGGTTGAGCTCGCTCAAAAAAACCTAGCCGACCTATATTGTACATTTTTCATGCAACACCAAAACAAGAAGAGTTCCTCTGCCTTAAAAAAAACATTATCGGCCAGCGAGCGTTTTTTAAAAAAAATTGCGCAATGTCGGCTGAAAAATATCAGTCGGCGCTACTTCACGACAGATGTCGGCTATTGAGTTTTCTAATCAATCCCTTAATGAAATATGCATGATGTCGGTAAGGAAATGTTGGATCGGCGTCATGCGGTGATGCTTCCTTTTTAACCTCGATCGGTCATCTTTCCTGGCCGACGTCGACAGGCATTTTTTTCGATCAATATCGGTGAAAAATATTTTTTTGCCGAGATGGGCTAATGTTTTCCTGGCCGAATAAATGCGAATATGCCAGTTTCGGCCGAAACAAAACGTCGGTTGAGCTCGCTCAAAAAAACTTAGCCGACCTACATTGTTCATTTTTTATGCAACACCAAAACAAGAAAACTTCCTCTGCCGTAAAAAAAACATTATCGGCCAGCGAGGGTTTTTAAAAAGAAATTGCGCAATGTCAACTGAAAAATATCAGTCGGGCTACTTCACGTTAGATGTCGGCTATTGAGTTTTCTATTCAATCCCTAAATGAAATATGCATGATGTCGGTAAGGAAATGTTCGATCGGCGTCATGCGGTGATGCTTCCTTTTTAACCTCGATCGGTCATCTTTCCTGGCCGACGTCGACTGGCATTTTTTTCGATCAATATCGGTGAAAAATATTTTTTTGCCGAGATGGGCTAATGTTTTCCTGGCCGAATAAATGCGAACATGCCAGTTTCGGCCGAAACAAAACGTCGGTTGAGCTCGCTCAAAAAAACCTAGCCGACCTAAATTGTACATTTTTCATGCAACACCAAAACAAGAAGAGTTCCTCTGCCTTAAAAAAAATCATTATCGGCCAGCGAGCGTTTTTAAAAAAAAATTGCGCAATGTCGGCTGAAAAATATCAGTCGGCGCTACTTCACGACAGATGTCGGCTATTAAGTTTTCTAATCAATCCCTTAATGAAATATGCATGATGTCGGTAAGGAAATGTTGGATCGGCGTCATGCGGTGATGCTTCCTTTTTTACCTCGATCGGTCATCTTTCCTGGCCGACGTCGACAGGCATTTTTTTCGATCAATATCGGTGAAAAATATTTTTTTGCCGAGATGGGCTAATGTTTTCCTGGCCGAATAAATGCGAATATGCCAGTTTCGGCCGAAACAAAACGTCGGTTGAGCTCGCTCAAAAAAACTTAGCCAACCTACATTGTACATTTTTTATGCAACACCAAAAGATGAAAACTTCCTCTGCCGTAAAAAAAACATTATCGGCCAGCGAGCGTTTTTAAAAAGAAATTGCGCAATGTCAAC
>NC_038249.2:5282375-5285286 GCF_000004515.6 Glycine max | reverse complement strand
TTCTATTCAATCCCTTAATGAAATATGCATGATGTCGGTAAGGAAATGTTCGATCGGCGTCATGCGGTGATGTTTCCTTTTTAGCCTCGATCGGTCATCTTTCCTGGCCGACGTCGACTGGCATTTTTTTCGATCTTTATCGGTGAAAAATATTTTTTTGCCGAGATGGGCTAATGTTTTCCTGGCCGCATAAATGCGAATATGCCAGTTTCGGCCGAAACAAAACGTCGATTGAGCTCGCACAAAAAAACCTAGTCGACCTACATTGTACATTTTTTATGCAACACCAAAAAGAGAAAAGTTCCTCTGCCGTAAAAAAAACATTATCGGCCAGCGAGCGTTTTTAAAAAAAAATTGCGCAATGTCGGCTGAAAAATATCAGTCGGCGCTACTTCACGACAGATGTCGGCTATTGAGTTTTCTAATCAATCCCTTAATGAAATATGCATGATGTCGGTAAGAAAATGTTCGATCGGCGTCATGCGGTGATGCTTCCTTTTTAACCTCGATCGGTCATCTTTCCTGGCCGATGTCGACTGGCATTTTTTTCGATCAATATTGGTGAAAAATATTTTTTTCCCGAGATGGGCTAATGTTTTCCTGGCCGAATAAATGCGAACATGCCAGTTTCTGCCGAAACAAAACGTCGGTTGAGCTCGCTCAAAAAAACCTAGCCGACCTATATTGTACATTTTTCATGCAACACCTAAACAAGAAGAGTTCTCTGCCTTTAAAAAAAAACATTATCGGCCAGCGAGCGTTTTTTAAAAAAAATTGCGCAATGTCGGCTGAAAAATATCAGTCGGCGCTACTTCACGACAGATGTCGGCTATTAAGTTTTCTAATCAATCCCTTAATGAAATATGCATTATGTCGGTAAGGAAATGTTGGATCGGCGTCATGCGGTGATGCTTCCTTTTTAACATCGATCGGTCATCTTTCCTGGCCGACGTCGACCTGGCATTTTTTCGATCAATATCGGTGAAAAATATTTTTTTGCCGAGATGGGCTAATGTTTTCCTGGCCGAATAAATGCGAATATGACCAGTTTCGGCCGAAACAAAACGTCGGTTGAGCTCGCTCAAAAAAACCTTAGCCGACCTACATTGTACATTTTTTATGCAACGCCAAAACAAGAAACTTCCTCTGCCGTAAAAAAAACATTATCGGCCAGCGAGGGTTTTTTAAAAAGAAATTGCGCAATGTCAACTGAAAAATATCAGTCGGGCTACTTCACGTTAGATGTCGGCTATTGAGTTTTCTATTCAATCCCTAAATGAAATATGCATGATGTCGGTAAGGAAATGTTCGATCGGCGTCATGCGGTGATGCTTCCTTTTTAACCTCGATCGGTCATCTTTCCTGGCCGACGTCGACTGGCATTTTTTTCGATCAATATCGGTGAAAAATATTTTTTTGCCGAGATGGGCTAATGTTTTCCTGGCCGAATAAATGTGAACATGCCAGTTTCGGCCGAAACAAAACGTCGGTTGAGCTCGCTCAAATAAACCTAGCCGACCTATATTGTACATTTTTCATGCAACACCAAAACAAGAAGAGTTCCTCTGCCTTAAAAAAAAAACATTATCGGCCAGCGAGCGTTTTTAAAAAAAAATTGCGCAATGTCGGCTGAAAAATATCAGTCGGCGCTACTTCATGACAGATGTCGGCTATTAAGTTTTCTAATCAATCCCTTAATGAAATATGCATGATGTCGGTAAGGAAATGTTGGATCGGCGTCATGCGGTGATGCTTCCTTTTTTACCTCGATCGGTCATCTTTCCTGGCCGACGCCGACAGGCTTTTTTTCAATCAATATCGGTGAAAAAAATTTTTTTGCCGAGATGGGTTAATGTTTTCCTGGCCAAATAAATGCGAAAATGGCAGTTTCGGCCGAAACAAAACGTCGGTTGAGTTTGCTAAAAAAATTCTAGCCGACCTACATTGTACATTTTTTATGCAACACCAAAACAAGAAGAGTTCCTCTGCCTTAAAAAAAACATTATCGCCCAGCGAGGGTTTTTAAAAAGAAATTGCGCAGGGTCAACTGAAAAATATCAGTCGGGCAACTTCACGTCAAATGTCGGCTATTGAGTTTTCTATTCAATCGTTAAAGGAAACATGCATGATGTCGGTAAGGAAATGTTCGATCGGCGTCATGCGGTGATGCTTCCTTTTTAACCTCGATCGGTCATTTTTCCTGGCCGACGTCGATTGGCATTTTTTTCGATCAATATCGTTGAAAATTATTTTTTTGCCGAGATGGGCTAATGTTTTCCTGGGCGAATAAATGCGAACATGCCAGTTTTGGCCGAAAACAAAACGTCGTTTGAGCTTCGCTCAAAAAAAACCTAGCCGACCTATATTGTACATTTTTTCTTTCAACACCAAAACAAAGAAAGAGTCCCTCTGCCCTTAAAAAAAAACATTATCGGGCCAGCTGAGCGTTTTTTAAAAAAAATTGCGCAATGTCGGCTGAAAAATATCAGTTGGCGCTACTTCACGACAGATGTCGGCTATTGAGTTTTCTAATCAATCCCTTAATGAAATATGCATGATGTCGGTAAGGAAATGTTCGATCGGCGTCATGCGGTGATGCTTCCTTTTTACCCTCGATCGGTCATCTTTCCTGGCCGACGTCAACAGGCATTTTTTTCGATCAATATCGGTGAAAAATATTTTTTTGCCGAGATGGGCTAATATTTTCCTGGCCGAATAAATGCGAATATGCCAGTTTCGGCCGAAACAAAACGTCGGTTGAGCTCGCTCAAAAAAACTTAGCCGACCTACATTGTACATTTTTTATGCAACACCAAAACAAGAAAACTTCCTCTGCCGTAAAAAAAACATTATCGGCCAGCGAGCGTTTTTAAAAAGAAATTGCGCAATGTCAACTAAAAAATATCAGTCG
>NC_038249.2:5277127-5282275 GCF_000004515.6 Glycine max | reverse complement strand
TTCGATCGGCGTCATGTGGTGATGCTTCCTTTTTAACCTCGATCGGTCATCTTTTCTGGCCGACGTCGACTGGCATTTTTTTCGATCAACATCGGTGAAAAATATTTTTTTGCCGAGATGGGCTAATGCTTTCCTGGCCGCATAAATGCGAATATGCGAGTTTCGGCCGAAACAAAACGTCGATTGAGCTCGCACAAAAAAACCTAGTCGACCTACATTGTACATTTTTTATGCAACACCAAAACAAGAAAAGTTCCTCTGCCGTAAAAAAACCATTATCGGCCAGCGAGCGTTTTTAAAAAAAACTTGCGCAATGTCGGCTGAAAAATATCAGTCGGGGCTACTTCACGACCGATGTCGGCTATTGAGTTTTCTATACAATCTCTTATGAAATATGCATGATGTCGGTAAGGAAATGTGCGATCGGCGTCATCCGGTGATGCTTCCTTTTTAACCTCGATCGGTCATCTTTCCTGGTCGACGTCGACTGGCATTTTTTTCGATCAATATCGGTGAAAAATATTTTTTTGCCGAGATGGGCTAATGTTTTCCTGGCCGAATAAATGCGAAAAAGCGAGTTTCGGTCGAAACAAAACGTCGGTTGAGCTCGCACAAAAAAACCTAGCCGACCTACATTGTATATTTTTAATGCAATACCAAAACAAGAAAACTTCCTCTGCCGTAAAAAAAAACATTATCGGCCAGCGAGCGTTTTTAAAAAGAAATTGCACAATGTCAACTGAAAAATATCAGTCGGGATACTTCACGACAGATGTCAGCTATTGAGTTTTCTATTCAATCCCTTAATGAAATATGCATGATGTCGGTAAGGAAATGTTCGATCGGCGTCATGCGGTGATGCTTCGTTTTTAACCTCGATGGGTCATCTTTCCTGGCCGACGTCGACAGGCATTTTTTTCGATCAATATCGGTGAAAAATATTTTTTTGCCGAGATGGGCTAATGTTTTCCTGGCCGAATAAATGGGAACATGCCAGTTTCGGCCGAAACAAAACGTCGGATGAGCTCGCTCAAAAAAACCTAGCCGACCTACATTGTACATTTTTCATGCAACACCAAAACAAGAAAACTTCCTCTGCCGTAAAAAAAAACCTTATCGGCCAGCTAGCGTTTTTAAAAAAAAATTGCGCAATGTCGGCTGAAAAATATCAGTCGGCGCTACTTCACGACAGATGTCGGCTATTGAGTTTTCTAATCAATCCCTTAATGAAATATGCATGATGTCGGTAAGGAAATGTTCGATCGGCGTCATGCGGTGATGCTTCCTTTTTAACCTCGATCGGTCATCTTTCCTGGCCGACGTCGACTGGCATTTTTTTCGATCAATATCGGTGAAAAATATTTTTTTGCCGAGATGGGCTAATGTTTTCCTGGCCGAATAAATGCGAACATGCCAGTTTCGGCCGAAACAAAACGTCGGTTGAGCTCGCTCAAAAAAACATGGCCGACCTACATTATACATTTTTTATGCAACACCAAAACAACAAAACTTCCTCTGCCGTAAAAAAAAACATTATCGGCCAGCAAGCGTTTTTAAAAAGAAATTGCGCAATGTCAACTGAAAAATATCAGTCGGGATACTTCACGACAGATGTCGGCTTTGAGTTTTCTATTCAATCCCTTAATGAAATATGCATGATGTCGGTAAGGAAATGTTGGATCGGCGTCATGCGGTGATTCTTCCTTTTTAACCTCGATCGGTCATCTTTCCTGGCCGACGTCGACAGGCATTTTTTTCGATCAATATCGGTGAAAAATATTTTTTTGCCGAGATGGGCTAATGTTTTCCTGGCCGAATAAATGCGAATATGCCAGTTTCGGCCGAAACAAAACGTCGGTTGAGCTCGCTCAAAAAAACTTAGCCAACCTACATTGTACATTTTTTATGCAACACCAAAACAAGAAAACTTCCTCTGCCGTAAAAAAAACATTATCGGCCAGCGAGCGTTTTTAAAAAGAAATTGCGCAATGTCAACTGAAAAATATCAGTCGGGCTACTTCACGTCAGATGTCGGCTATTGAGTTTTCTATTCAATCCCTAACTGAAATATGCATGATGTTGGTAAAGAAATGTTCGATCGGCGTCATGCGGTGATGCTTCCTTTTTAACCTCGATCGGTCATCTTTCCTGGCCGACGTCGAATGGCATTTTTTTCGATCAATATCGGTGAAAAATATTTTTTTGCCGAGATGGGCTAATTTTTTCCTGGCCGAATAAATGCGAACATGCCAGCTTCGGCCGAAACAAAACGTCGGTTGAGCTCGCTCAAAAAAACCTAGCCGACCTATATTGTACATTTTTCATGCAACACCAAAACAAGAAGAGTTCCTCTACCTTAAAAAAAAAACATTATCGGCCAGCGAGCGTATTTAAAAAGAAATTGCGCAATGTTGGCTGAAAAATATCAGTCGGGGTTACTTCACGACCTATGTCGGCTATTGAGTTTTCTATTCAATCCCTTAATGAAATATGCATGATGTCGGTAAGGAAATGTTCCATCAGCGTCATGCGGTGATGCTTCCTTTTTAACCTCGATCGGTCATCTTTCCTGGCCGACTGGCATTTTTTTCGATCAATATCGGTGAAAAATATTTTTTTGCCGAGATGGGCAAATGTTTTCCTGGCCGCATAAATGCGAATATGCCAGTTTCGGCCGAAACAAAACTTCGATTGAGCTCGCACAAAAAAACCTAGTCGACCTACATTGTACATTTTTTATGCAACACCAAAACAAGAAAAGTTTCTCTGCCGTAAAAAAAACATTATCGGCCAGCGAGCGTTTTTAAAAAAAACTTGCGCAATGTTGGCTTAAAAATATCATTCGGGCTACGTCACGACCGATGTCGGCTATTGAGTTTTCTATACAATCTCTTAATGAAATATGCATGATGTCGGTAAGGAAATGTGCGATCGGCGTCATGCGGTGATGCTTCCTTTTTAACCTTGATCGGCCATCTTTCCTGGCCGACGTCGACTGGCATTTTTTTCGATCAATATCGGTGAAAAATATTTTTTTGCCGAGATGGGCTAATGTTTTCCTGGCCGCATAAATGCGAATATGCCAGTTTCGGCCGAAACAAAACGTCGGTTGAGCTCGCTCAAAAAAACCTAGCCGACCTACTTTGTACATTTTTTATGCAACACCAAAAAAAGAAAACTTCCTCTGCCGTAAAAATAAACATTGTCGGCCAGCGAGCGTTTTTAAAAAGAAATTGCGCAATGTCGGCTGAAAAATATCAGTCAGGGGCTACTTCAAGACCGATGTCGACTTTTCAGTTTTCTATTCAATCCCTTAATGAAATATGCATGATGTCGGTAAGGAAATGTTCGATCGGCGTCATGCGGTGATGCTTCCTTTTTAACCTCGATCGGTCATCTTTCCTGGCCGACGTCGACTGGAATTTTTTTCGATCAACATCGGTGAAAAATATTTTTTTGCCGAGATGGGCTAATGTTTTCCTGGCCGCATAAATGCGAATATGCCAGTTTCGGCTGAAACAAAACGTCGTTTGAGCTCGCTCAAAAAAACTTAGCCGACCTACATTGTACATTTTTTATGCAACACCAAAACAAGAAAACTTCCTCTGCTGTTAAAAAAACATTATCGGCCAGCGAGCGTTTTTAAAAAGAAATTGCGCAATGTCAACTGAAAAATATCAGTCGGGCTACTTCACGACAGATGTCGGCTATTGAGTTTTCTATTCAATCCCTAAATGAAATATGCATGATGTGGGTAAGGAAATGTTCGATCGGCGTCATGCGGTGATGCTTCCTTTTTAACCTCGATTGGTCATCTTTCCTGGCCGATGTCGACTGGAATTTTTTTCGATCAACATCGGTGAAAAATATTTTTTTGCCGAGATGGGCTAATGTTTTCCTGGCCGAATAAATGCGAATATGCCAGTTTCGGCCGAAGCAAAACGTCGGTTGAGCTCGCTCAAAAAAACTTAGCCGACCTACATTGTACATTTTTTATGCAACACCAAAACAAGAAAAGTTCCTCTGCCGTAAAAAAAACATTATCGGCCAGCGAGCATTTTTAAAAAAAACTTGCGCAATGTCGGCTGAAAAATATCAGTCGGGGCTACTTCACGACCGATGTCGGCTATTGAGTTTTCTATAAAATCCCTTAATGAAATATGCATGATGTCGGTAAGGAAATGTGCGATCGGCGTCATGCGGTGATGCTTCCTTTTTAACCTCGATCGGTCATCTTTCCTGGCCGACGTCGACTGGCATTTTTTTCGATCAATATCGGTGAAAAATATTTGTTTCCCGAGATGGGCTAATGTTTTCCTGGCTGAATAAATGCGAAAATGGCAGTTTCGGCCGAAACAAAACGTCGGTTGAGCTCGCTCAAAAAAACCTAGCCGACCTAAATTGTACATTTTTCATGCAACACCAAAACAAGAAGAGTTCTCTGCCTTAAAAAAAAACTTTATCGGCCAGCGAGCGTTTTTAAAAAAAAATTGCGCAATGTCGGCAGAAAAATATCAGTCGGGGCTACTTCACGACCGATGTCGGCTATTGAGTTTTCTATACAATCTCTTAATGAAATATGCATGATGTCGGTAAGGAAATGTGCGATCGGCGTCATCTGGTGATGCTTCGTTTTTAACCTCGATCGGTCATCTTTCCTGGTCGACGTCCACTGGCATTTTTGTAGATCAATATCCGTGAAAAATATTTTTTTGCTGAGATGGGCTGATGTTTTCCTTGCCGCATAAATGCGAATATGCTAGTTTCGGCCGAAACAAAACATCGGTTGAGCTCGCTCAAAAAAACCTAGCCGACCTACATTGTACATTTTTTATGCAACACCAAAACAAGAAAACTTCCTCTGCCGTAAAAAAAAACATTATCGGCAAGCGAGCGTTTTTAAAAAGAAATTGCGCAATGTCAACTGAAAAATATCAGTCGGGATACTTCAGGACAGATGTCGGCTATTGAGTTTTCTAATCAATCCCTTAATGAAATATGCATGATGCGGGTAAGGAAATGTTCGATCGGCGTCATGCGGTGATGCTTCCTTTTTGACCTCGATCGGTCATCTTTCCTGGCCGACGTCGACTGGCATTTTTTCGATCATATCGGTGAACAATCATTGTCTGCCGAGATGGGCTTATG